>NC_092642.1:18459271-18612450 GCF_039555335.1 Amphiura filiformis | reverse complement strand
ATCATCTATGCAAGGATCTTGTATGCATTCTTACAGATTTCTTGTGCTGGGTGCCAAATATTGGGCTGTAAAAGTGGTACAGGAAGTTGTTCCATGTCAGTGCATTTTGCTGTTGTGTCAGTTGGACAACTGCTTGGTTACTGACATGTGTTTTGAGTGGAGTATGAAAGTAATCATGTGTGTAATTTTGGTTTATTTTGATAGATATGATATTAAGATATGACCCTGTGATTCACAAGTTGTAAAAAAATATAAGATTCTTTTTGAGCTCAGTTTAGTTTGCTATGTTGAAGGGAAAGTGGCACAGGAGTATGGGATTTCTTCATATGTAGATGCCTTATAATTTGTCAACATGATGGGGACGTAATGTTGTTGCTGACCATCAGGAGATGTGTATGAGCAGCCAATCAGCATGCCCACCATAATTGTGTATTGCATGCTCAAGCAAAAATAGCTTGTAAGAGATTTATTATAACAGTGTTACTTCAATTGAATAATTGTGTGATGGAAATAGGAAATGAGCCAAGGAAGTCAACAATTGCATTTCCATAGATCTTGTGGTTCTTGAGGTATAGCCAATAATATATCAAAACATATGTTTTTGGTGTTTTCTCCGTCCTGAGAAAAACCATGCACATGGGGGCATAAATGACACCCCTTATATCAAGCCTTTATAGGGATCTCCTTTATAGAACCCATACCATTTCTCTTGTGTGTCAGCTTTATGTGTCTCAATATTTGAGTGCAACCCTGCCATGTCATGGTCCCCTCCGACCTGCCGTATACTTACCCATCTTGTGATATTTACATTACAGGACTATACTTACCCATCTTGTGATACTTACATTACAGGATTATGACTATCAGCGGATATACAGCAGCATGTTGAAACCAGCCTTTGCCTTTGATGGTAGACGTCTACTCAACCATAACAAACTAATGGAGATGGGATTCCATGTAGAGACTGTAGGCAAGAAGACCGTCATGAATGGCATGTTTCCTATAGCTTCATAGTTCTGTCAACTGCCAATCAGTTTATCCAAATTCAGGGATGTAAGTCTTCCAGAAATTTCAGGATTATTAGAAATGGGGCCATAAATAAAATAGTATCTGGAAATCATAGATTCTTATTTTTTTATTATTAAATTGTCAAAGACAGTAAGCTATTTCATCATAAAAAGAGAGACACAAAAATTGATCTGGTGATACCCCTTTAATTCAACCCTGCCATAACCTGTTTCTTTGAGGAGCCCCATAAATGCTGAATGCCGCACATAGGCATATTCAGCCACCTGTCAAAGGGTCTGGTTGATTTTCTTGAAATGAATCTGTTATCCACTTACATCTCTGAATATTTACAAGATGACTATTCTTTGGTTCACCTTCAGTTTGGAAGGGCTGTCATTGCTTTTCCCGGTTGCACTGCAAGCATCACAACAAACCACCCTTGTACGTGTGCGTATATGCTCTGCGTGATTAACAGTACACGAGTGATTCGATACTGCATCCAGCGAAATACGTACATACATCACTACTGAACTTGAGGTGAACCAATGTATAAGGGGCATATCATACTAGCAGTTGCAGCATGCCATTTAAATATTGTTAGTAATCAAATTCTGGTAGTGCTTTTACAATCGCTACCACTGTCCAGTCGTGGCTAAAGTTTGATCGGTTTATATAAGGCGGAAATGATTTGGCTTTTGTACGTCAATAAAGTCCCAACTCAAGCTCGCGTAAATTCACATTTATAAGCGTGCATTAGTCATGCATTACGCAACGCACACCTAGCGTTAGCACTGCGCCCAACAGCATGTACGCCATTCTATATCAATACACATTATTTTTTCTGCCTTATATAAGCCGAACAAACTTTAGTGACATAGCAACAAAGTTGCCTTCAAGTCAACTGGTTTACGATTTGATGCTAGGGCATACTAGCGACTTATCAATCAAATCTCAGGATTGCTTTTCTGATAAGTGATGGAAGTTACATCACAATAAAATGCTACGCTGCCTGCAATTGTCCAGTTTGATATGGTCTTAACAACCTTCATTCATCCGTCACTATATTGTAACATGATAGTAGAAATCAGGCTAGATGCAACATTATGCAAAGTTGAAAGATGCTAATTTTGTGTGTGTATTGCGAACCACTGATACAGGTATGTAAAGGGCAAAAGGATCCATATTTTAACTAAATGTTCACCTCCAGTTTGCCAGTGATGTCAGTGCATATACAGCTGGGTCACAAGTGTACTGATTAATTGCTCTTGTATGTGACCATAATTATACACTCTCCAGGATTAGGTTGGCACATGCAATTTGATACTACAATCGTGGAATATGCACCTACGTCACTACCAAACTTGAGGTTAATAAATTATAGCTCTAATTAAATTAAATTTGAATCAAATACAGGTGTTAAGGTCCGTTCATACTACCACCGCATTTGCGATCGCAAAAAACGCATCGCATAAATGCGGTGGTAGTATGAACAGACCTATCTTCTTGTGAATTTAAACCAGGTCATTCCACTAGACACGGTCTAGATTTAGTCTTGGTTTGCAAGAATCAAAATTTGTCATATTCACTGCTCTTACTGTATGATACAATGAGAGACGTTGATTTTCGCAATCAAATTGCAGGAGAATCATGAAAATTTATTCTGTGATTCTTGGTGAAATCTAAGCCATGCTAGGCCTTGAATTTGAGCAGAAGTTGATGTTCAAAAAAGTTGTGATGATCCATAGTGATGTTAGGATATTTATATCACAGGACAGCTACAATATGAAATTGAAGTACTTGAAAACATTATACCAATCCAAAGGAGTCCACTACATTATGTACTACCTTTTTGAATATTTCATTTGTCAATGAAATTCAAGCTGTGCTAGGTTATGTTTGTAAACTTAAACAGGTAATCATTATTTTAACATGCTTAGTATCAAATGGGTAGTTAAGGGTGCACGCTGGATCGCAAAAAATGTATAGACAAATCCGATTCCACACATTCCTACACCTCAATGGCAGCCATTGAAGTGGGCCATCCCACATGAAATGTGAACAGATGCAGGCTTTGCGTGAATTTTAAACTGTGTTCATCACCCATGTGACAAAAGGATGCCGAAAGTTTACAAAGCAATACAATATAAGATTGATTTTGAAGCAGCGCTTTTCCTCCTAATATTGGGAAGTTACAACACCAGTTTGGTGCAGATGGCCCCCAGTAATGGCGGAATGAATTCTGACCATCACTTGGCTCGTCGGATTAGTGTATACTTTCACATACCTGCCTTTATTACTTTGACAGGTGTTGAAAAATAAGCCAAACATTTTCCCCGCTGAATGTGATCCTGTTTGCATCCTTGACTATTTTTTGTATAGCAATATGCTTCCTTCCAAACTAATATAGGTGCTGTTTGTTTGTGCATATGTAATTTATATGTCATTATGACCAAAGTAAGTTATATTGGTAGTACAGAACATAAGGGTACAATTGTAGATATTTTTATTTTTCATAGTGTACTTTATGTATTGATGTTGTGTATTCAAGGTGTGTGTATTCTAATTTGTGTAAAATAGTAACAATGACAGCTGAGAGACGTTCTGGTAAAATAAGATGGGTCAATTATTGATGTTTGTCATCTTATTTTATATTTATACTATACCTTTGTAAGAATTGCTATGAAAATCATGGAATAAAAGAGTTTTATAGCAATTTAAGATGGCTAGTCACTTCAAGAATTGCAGGCAAGTTTTTTCAATTTTGAAAAGCCTTTTTTGCTAATTCAGTTTTTGACATCTCAATAAATTTGAACTTTGAATAACCATAAATGAATGTCCAATTAAAGTGCAACAAAAGGTATTGTAAAGAGATTTGCATTTTAATTTGTAATACATAAAAAAAATTCCAACCTGTGCCCATTTCATCTCATTTTGCCAGAACACCTCACATATAAGGGTTACAGTGAAACAAGGTCTCAGCACAAAGATTATCACTGACCACTGTGGTCCTGATCATTCCATTAACCATTGCATATAAATTTGTCATTGTATTCACCAATGTGCCTTATATGAGTAGAAAAGGTGTTTTAAAAAGAGAAACTAAATTCTGTTCAGCAGGGTTGTAGCTACAGTGGGCGGTGGTGGGCGGCAGAGCCCACCACAATTTTGTTGAATTAGTCAAGAATTTGATCAATTTTGACACAATTTTGAAAAAAAATGGCCAAATATGCAAGATTTTAATCAAATGCCACCAGCACTAAAAATGTCATAGCTACAACCCTGCTGTTCATGTTATCTAACAATAAAAGTGTTGTAGGCAAAACCAAAAATGGGACATTTCAAAAATACAATCGTATTGTGATTACTCATACAAGTTCCTTGTATTCATGTGGCATAAGTTTGTTCGACCAAAGAGAATGAATTCCAATTATAATTCTTTTGATTTTAAGAGAGTGTATGGCTGCATGTGTATGTTTGCCTGTGATGTTTACAAATTGAGATAAATTTGCTCTTGTAGCTCATTTAAACCATATCTTGTCACAAAAATTCCTGACCTAAGTGTCATACAGAGTATGCATGCAGCTTAGGGTCAGAGGTCATTAGATTTCATTTTGCCAGTTCTTACCAAAGCTGGGCAATGAAAATGTACTGTTTTCAGTAATCGGTGTTGTGTTTTTGCTGTCATTTATCCATGTATACTGACCCACCAACATTTAAACCAAGCATTTCTTCCAAAATGAGTTCATTATGGAAATATGAATCCCACATTCTTCCAAAATGAGTTAATTATGGACATATGAATCCCACAATTTGACCAAATGTTAACTGCACAATTTGGTAGATATATTTTTTCAATATCGACTACTTTTCCCTAATATTGTTAGTACCTAATAATAATACCATTTATTATCAACCTATTTCAAAGTGTGTACTAAAAGGCATATTTTTAAAGACTAACTTATTTGTAGAAATGTAGATTGTATTTAGGGTATTTCATTTGCATAACTTTCTTAAGATAAATTTCCATCATAACTTGTACATATTGCAGTTCTGCTTACTGATTATTTTGAGGTGTGGGTACAGTCAGTCTACTCTGAAGTACAAAGTACAGACGCGGACGCACGCATTGTGCCGATTTTGAAGGCACGCATACCTGCAGCAGAGATGCAGCACTACGCACTGTTAACGCGCACATTGTCACTTTGTACTTCAGAGTGGACAAACTGTAGGGATGTGTGGACAGATATAATCATGTGTACTTCAGAATAAAACATGTCGTGTTCACATCCATGAGGCCCATTGAAACATGTATCAACTCAAGGATGTGCATCATCACCTCTTCAATTTTTTCTTTTTTGTGAAGGACAGTAGATATTGATGAGAAAGTCAGCCAAATCCTGAAAATTTGAGTTCATACTCATTTGGTTTCCCGTGGCATCAATTTGAAATTTAGGGGGGCCAGCGTAAAAAATGTGTCACAACGACAAAATCGACTTTTGGAGGTCCATAAATGTAAAAGGAATTTTGAAACTTTGAAAAGTATGTATCCTGGGGTATTTTTTGGTGTAGAATTCAAATCTGCTATCAGAAAACTTGTAACTCCTTTACTTTAAAAGATATAGGAACTCTGAAAATGCAATGTCCAACCAGGACCAACTTTGGGGGGTCAGAACTCCAAAAGTAAAATAATTTTAGCGTCATTTTTTTGCCAATCAGAGCCCTTTGGTAGGACATTACTCTTATCCAATATTGAGCATATTAGAATACATTTAGCTGAGATATTACCCATGGAAAACCACTGTTTTTACATTTTGACCCCCCTGAAAAACCAATGTCAGACAATTTGCCCCACCATCAACTTCAGGTATGTTGAAGATATGTTCTTGGACAACATTTCTTGCCTTTGGTTCTTGATGGCTTCAACACATTAGTAAGGTTTGCCTTCTCCATAGAGTTGTACACATTTTTGATTTTGCATGTATAATAATTTCATGGTTTTTCCAGTGCCTTTATAAACATTTATTTGATTTTCATAATTTCCGTAATTAAAATCATGATTAAAACTTTTTTACAAATTTCAACCCCCATGATTAATACATTACCACTTGAAACTGCTCAAAAATCATGAAGCTTTTTAAAACTACTAAAATATTGCACTATGGCAGTAGTTTGAATCTTTCCAGTGTTCCCTACCGGGATTCCCCTACAGCTGTCACCACTCACCATGTGATACATATGGACTAAATCTCACATTTTAGAGGACCTTGGACAGATCTAGGTTATTGCAGTTGCATGACTTGTAGCAGACTGCATTTTGTACAAATTCTATTTTCTACTCAGCACTAATTTTGTATATACAAATCATGTATTAGCATAGCAAACATTCCAAATGGTTTCATTTATCCGTCTGTTTCAGTGTGCACACCTTTGTGTGTTCAATTAATTTAGAAAACACAGGTCTTTCTTATTCACTTTTAAACTGTTTTTCATTATATGTGTTTTTATCAAGCAAAGTCAGTCAGAAGCTAGATATATTGATTTTCAGATATAGCTAAACAAAGACAATAATTTCTTGTGCTTATGTTGTGTATATCTTTGGAACTAAATGTTCAATTTCAATGCAAATGCTTTATACAATCATGTTAAAAAACCTGATAATTGAATATGCCTGAATTAACTGATTTTGCTTGATCACACCACATATCATGAAAGAATTGCTGTCACTGGACCTTACAGTCAGTCTACAAAGTACAAAGTACCGACGCAGACGCACACATTGTGCCGACTTTGAAGGCACGCATACCTGCAGCAGAGATGCAGCACTACGCACAGTTAACATGCGCATTGTCACTTTGTACTTCAGAGTGGACAAACTGTACTGGTGTATTGGAAAAGAAATTCTAAATGGGCTATTCCAGTTAAAATCCATACACCCCGATGGAAGATATAATTTTAATCTCCCACACAGGGCGTGTAGATTTCAAATGGAGTGTCACCCATTCAGGTAACCCCATTTGAAATTCACACTTCGTTTGGGGATTAAAATTGTGTCTTCCATAGGGGGGCATAAGGATTTCATCTTGAATAGCCCAATAACACAAACCAAAATCTATTGAGATTGCATCCATTCAGCAAACACATCTGTCAGCTGGGACCCAGTATTTCATTGTTATCATGGTCAAACGGTGTGGGGATAAATTGAATAGTAATATAATGTAGTAATTCACTGTTGCTAAAATGGGGGGAAACATGTTAGGTCTTGGGATGCAAAAATGCATTTTCTTTAAGAAATAATGAGCCAGCTTTTATAACAAAACAAAGTTTCTAGGTGAGTTGAACACAATTACAAATAGTATTTTTTTAAAGACTTAAGTTATTAGTAGATAGAAGATACACATATTATGTAAGTAGTGGCTTCCTTCTCAAGAGTATATTTATTTTATCAACTCTTTAAAACAAGAAAAATAATAACACGCACAAGCATTTATGTTAATGATTCACTTTTATTTCTTGATCATGAATTTTTTTATAAACTTACAGAATTAGTATGGAGATATTAAATGTACACATAGAACCATAATTAAACATTGTGATATTTTGATAATAGTTCTAACCCCATGAACACTACTGGCCAAATTATCAGCCTCTAAGAATACTTTGATTAAAAAGAGGCCTATATCATGTATTTAGGCAATCAGAGATATGGTAACTATAGTCAGTAGGGCTGAAGGGGATGAAGATTACATTCCCAAGAAATCCAAAAGCTCTATTTGATTGGTTACTCAGATGATTATATCATGTAATCAACCAATAAGAGATACTGTAAGAAAGGCAGTAGTGCTCATGGGATTAATTAAACTCTAGTAATTACAAATATTTTGATTTAATACAATAAAGACATACCAAAACTTGAATGAATTTATTTAATTGATTTTCAAATTGAATGTAAATGAAATCAAGCTACATTTACCAATGTAACTGTTTTTGAATAAAATGCATCAAAATGACTCTCTTTCTGTGATCTGCCTTTTTACAATCGTGGTTGAACACTGACTCAGTTCAAATGTTTTGTAATGCAAAACAATGGTTTTTGCCATTCCTATTGTTAGGTTTCTACATGTACCTTCATTGGCAGGACTTGTTGAAGTGCTTTGATGTGTTAATTAATAAGTTACCAATGATTTGAACTGAGCCACAATGTGAGAGTGTATATTCTGTCGACTCAGAAGTACAAAGTAAATAGACCTCGGAAACAGGAGGTATGAGAATAATTATTTCATTGCAATGCTTCTTTGGTGCGCCAACTGCTGCTTGATTTGTACTTGCCGAGCGCACGACACTCTTAATAAGTCACATTTTTTAACATGCAGTGTGTGTGATGTAAAGCATCGACCCCTGATGCCACAGATTTGGTTTGTACTTCAAGGTTTAACAAGCAGTATAGTATTACCATTGACATTCTCAGTGTATTTGCTGTTTGGACAAAACAATTGACACATTACCCAAATGGGATGTATACAAGATATTTACACAAAACAAATCTAGAGAGAAACATGATATTTCTATTTGAAAAGCAAAGTTTTAGTTACCTTGCTTTTTCCTTAGTTAAAAAATCAGGTTTCTCTCTTGTGCAAATAACTTGCCATTTACTTGTACACATACAGTAGCAGATCAGAAGGCCAGACTTATAACATAGACCCTTTGCACATAACATCTCAAAATGTGGTTCTTTCTGCAAAGTGTGTGTTGTATGTGCATACTCCTTTCAAATGCATTATTTAATCGATTGTGTACATCTTGCCAAAGCCTTCTGCCATGTTGCTAGAAAAGCGTGAAAAAACAATACACTTTTTTCGCAAGCCTTTGCAAGGAGAACCCTGTTTTGGTAGTAAGATGTTGGATAAAGGGTCAATGAGGCACTTGATTACTTATGGTGATGTTTCACAAGATGCTGATAATATCTGTCATTATTATGATTACTCTATACTGATGAATGGGCTATTCCAGTTGAAATCCACACCCCATATGACATGACATTAATCTCTCACACAGGGAGTGTAGACTTCAAATGGAGTCATTCATTCAGGTAACCCAAATCAAATTTTCCACTCCCTGTGTAGGAGATTAAAGTAATGTCTTCCATAGCGTGTGTATGAATTATAACTGGAATAGCCCAATACCAGATTACTATAATCCTGCGTAAGTGCCTATCATTTTACAACAAAATGACCAGTTTACAGATGTTCAAATTCATTAGCAAGAAGTGATCATGACAATATTATTTACGACCGTTCACCACATACCTCTTGTAAAATCGGCACATTTGATTTTGAGTTGTAGAGCAATATGTGCATGAAAATCATTTAGTCTGTTTAATGTGCACAAATACCGTAATTCCATCTGAACAAGGCTTTTTTTTGACGAAAGAAACGAAAGGCAGCCACCCTCCACAAAACATTGCAATAGGTTAGTCTTATAATATTGCATGTTTGTACAGCCACCTATATCAATAATATAGTTGCTCAAACTCCAAATAATGTTTTTGTGGACGGTGTCTGCCTTTCGTCTCTTTCGCCAAAATACCTTGTTTAAAGGCATATCCACACCCTTGCTTGTAGATGGAATTCTGCGGTACTCCATGAAAAACAACAGCTTATTATATCCCTCATTAATATATTCTCGTTCATTAATTGGTTAAACGAGTATCATGTGACCAAAAATAGTTTTGCTATTTTGCAAACTTGTTAACAAGCCGATTGATGAGGGAACGGGTACTATTCAAAGTACTATCTCCGGGAAATAGTTTTACTATCTCCTCTGGCTGGCGTCCCGAGCGCGTATGACCTCATAACGCGTCGCAGTTCCTAGTGGTCAATGCAACTCGCCACATACGCGGGATATCAGTACCGGCTCCGGGGTATTAATGTGTAGGCCTAGCAATTCGTTTTGTCTTGCGAAGCACACAATTAAGCAGCACAGACATGACAGAAGTGCAGCTAAAATACGGCGGTTAATGGCATAATCTGAGTTATATCAGGATCAGTATCTTAATATTGATGGTGAAATAACAGGGAACAACATGGTTACTCGTTTCACGGCGGTATTAGCTGGTATTGTATGAAGAGGTTGTCACACATTTTCACGGTAAGCTTTAGCCACTCAACTGTGTGCGTGCTTTGTGCATTCAATCAAAACAAAGCAAGGCCGGCGTAGCCTTGACTAGGCCTAGCCTACATTTATGCCTAGGCCTATGCCTTGTGTTTAATGAACAAAGAATATATTAATGAAGGATATAAAACAAATATTTACTGCTCTAAATTAGGGATCTGGTGGAATCTATTGGTCCCCTCTCGGTGAGATTTTCCCTCGACCTGGCGGTCTCGGGAAAATAGTAGGCTCACGGTCTCCAGTTCACCTCGGGGACCAATAGATTCCACCAGATCCCTAATTTAGAGCAGTAAATATTTGTGTACTAACTCTTAATTTTGCTTGATAAAGGTCAGAAATGCCAGGAATTTTTCCGTCATGATTCTGCAACAATACCAAATAACAGATAACTATAAGCATCCCTGGCAAAAATTCACATAATCCAAAGTCAAATATTAAAAAGTAACAGAGAACAGTCATAAACAGCAACACACAACTTTTAATGAATCATTCAACATATGCTTTGTCTTACCAAGTCCTTAAAATGAAAAAGTTTTGAATTTGATATGCTGCATTTCAGTTAAATGCACTAGTGAACAATGAAAACACGCACCTTTTATTTCTTAATTTTATGATTATAAAATCTGGTTTTGTTACACTCGGGAAAGTATTTTTGTAAAATAAATTTGTTTTTGTAATCATATTTTTAGTTTTTGCTAATAAATTTGTTTTAGGAGGTGAACACAAAAACAAACAGAATAAAATGGAGACAAAAGAATGTCCTGCATCATTACTCATTTTCAATTTTATGATCCACTGACATCAACAAAAATCAAACATTTTCTCAAAACATTTGTATTACTAAAATAATGAAATTATTAGCTGATATTGTTTATGATCGCGATCGAAAATAAATGAATTTTATTCACCTCCACCTTTGTATTAAAAATGTTTCGTTTTCTGCATGAAATCCATGTTTTTCAACTTTTCTATGATTTTCTACGTATTTTGACCATTGATCTCAAAGCATTATGACATGGAACCATGCATTGTATACCTGGTCGAGGTATCCAATTGAAGCTTGGGATGTTTCCAAGCTTATCATCTAAGAAAGAATCTGATTTGTCAAGTATCTCACTCGCCGGATCGCGTACAGTGAAAAATCTGAAAAAAATTGGTACGAGCAAAAACCCCAAATCACCTCTGCTTGAACTAGGTATATTGGTCTTTGCCGCATATTCTGTACACAGTCCGTGCAGTGAGTCGGTTCGTATGTTGAGGTTTCACAAAGGTTAAAGATGGTAATCTGAGACTACATTGAACTACACACAGAGATTGCGTTTGACCTTGTGATCCCTATAAGCAGTGTTGGAAAGAAGTTATAAGTCGCAGTTTGTAATGGGTCTCTCACAGCTAAAACGTTTTGATATGATTAAAGATTATTATTGAAAAGGAAGAAATGTTAGGAATCTCCAATATACCAAAGAGACCAACAGGAGGAGCAGTTTTCCTTTTCCAAGGAACACATGTGATAAAGGATGATTGGAAAATTGATGGTCATATGCAAGTATTTTATTATTATTATTGACTAGGATTTTTGAATATAGGCCAAATATATAAATATTGTAACAGCGACCCCCATATTTTTTTTAAGCTTTCCTATTTCGTATTTTTATTTTTGTTCACACTTTCACGATCAATTTTCCCTGTTAAATTTTAGCTCACCTTTTACTTAAACATCTGAATCGAAGTCCCCTATCCATTATTGTTCCATTTTAGTAATATTTTTGCTCTCAAAACTCAAATTAAAACTATATAAATTCTTCCCATGCCCGCTATGGAGGTCGCCATTTTTGTTATGCACATCGCGGGGATCCTGCAAGCGGAAACAGGGCTCCCAGTAGGCCTACGATATATTGAAAAGCTTCCGTTTAGCTTCCTTTATTCCATGATTACAGTCAGCAGTGCTCAGCACATTTTCATTATATTTTTTCATCTTTTTATTTCAATCTTTATTTTATTTGCTTTTGCATGTTTGACTTGCAGGCGCGGCAGCACAAAAACATGCGTATGCACAGCTATTACCACAAACCGCGCGACCCAAATTTGCTTGCGCATGAAAATGCGGACTGTGATCATTGGAACATGCAGGAGGCATCCGTGAAGGAAGGTTGAGATATTTGGAGTGCTGATTGATTACATTTTCTCAAGTTTGGTTCATCAAATTAGGTATGATCGGTTTAAATCTTAAATTAACCTAAACCCCTTGGTGGGAATTCCCATCAACCTGGTTTTTTTGTTCCACCCTAATCAAACTAATACTATTTGTTTTATTATTTATACATAGATGGTCGAATGAAGGCATGCAAATGAGGAAGTTCCAGATTGAAGAAAAGATTTTTGGTCAAGCCACATTTAAAATTGTTTCTTGGGTATGAAGGAAAAAAACGGAAAATCAAAGAGGGGCTTCAAAAACTTGTTTACAATATAGAAACAAATCTGAATTGTGTACTAATTCCCTACATTGGTGATGAGGAGTTATCAAAACAGCGCCCTCATGGCAATTCTTCAAAGAAGAACTCGTGTTTTCATGAGGACACAACCGTCCATATTAAAATCAAATATCACTCATGAAAGACCCCACCAAATATATAAAAATATCATCAGTAACCCGACAGCATCAGCATCAGCATCAACTGCTCATCCAGCGGTGACATGACCATGGAACGTTGAACAAGTCCAAAACATGAAGAAAACATTAAGAAAAGAAGGAAGTTTAGGACAGGATGAGATGTACAACTTACACACCAGTTAACTTATGATGAGGAACAATTTATCTGACAAATAATTACTTGTCTTGTCTGCGTTGTTTTGCAAGTGACAAGCCAATCTGGCAGTTCCCTACCAATCCCATCGAGGCTCCATGGAAAAGTGGAGACCAAGTTTGCTTTTGTAATTGATTGCAAAATGAAGAATTTATTTTATCAATTGTTTGATCAGACATGGCATCAGACAAAATTGAATTATCTTTGACAAAAAGAAGTGATCAATGATTGTACAAAATACAAAAAAAATTATATATTAGACAAAATCAATATTAACAATGTTTTTAAAAATATTGCGATTTCATCAAGTCCAGGACCTAAGCCTGTTTGCTGTGTATTAGCTGCATAAAACGTCACACCACTGGGCATAGAAATTCAAGAACAAATGAGGTCATCGCTGTGAAGCAACTCACACATTATGCTTATGGCTCCCTGGCTTTATTCCCGGGTGTTATTTAAACTTTCTTATATTAATACTGCAATGCAGGGACCGGCGGCCGCCGCAACACAGCCAGAGCCGCCATGGCACAGTGCGCCATGTCAACACCATCACCGCCACTGCCACCTCGCAGATGTAAGTGTGTTGTTACGAGCTGTAAGATTTAAAAGGGCATTACGTGATCCACAGCCTCATATCCCCCACTTTCCTCAAAAAAAAAAAAATGGGGAAATGAGGCTGTGGATCAGAAAATGCCCATTTACTCAAGTCACAATAATTATTCTCAAATCATGGAACTATATCTCAAATAGCTTCAAAGTAATTTCCCCGGTTTGCATGATTTTCATCCGTGTCTTTTTAACTTTTATTAAAGTGCAGGTTAGCTTGTATATGCTCAGTGTAAACCTTTCACCAAAACAGTGTGCAATATTCATGTATCATTTCAATCAATATAAAAGTTTTTTGTGCAATAATTGAGCTACTTACCAGTGCACTACTCTTACCTCTTTGACTTTTTATGAATTTGATTTAAATTGTGTTTTTATAATCCCTTTTTCTTTTAAATATGTTTTTTTTTTTGATGTAGTAATATATTACTTTGAAATTGTACATAGATATATATTTTTATGTTGTATTAATTAATGTGTAAATTTTGATGTTTGTAAATTGTGTCGCAATTCAGTGTTTTAATACTGCTATGACATTTAATAAAATATACCTGAAATTTAATTTAAATTTCATACAGTCATCATCCTGGGAAAGCATGATGCATGCCCGGGATAGACTGCCCGTGTACGGATACGGTAGGCTCGCTCAATATAAAATACCATACTTTCATTTTATTCATGCAGATCAACCAGCATCAGCACCAGCGTGCAGAACCAACATAGGCATGTATTTAAATAGCGGGCCCTACTTGAAGACTTTAAGCGTTCATTGGAGTAAAAAGGCGGCTTTTATATTATATTTTTTCGCCGGCCATAACTATAGGATTTTTTCCGGAGAGAAGAGCCGGCTTTCGTCAATAGAAAGCCTCCATATTCCGGTTCGCCACAGTGCAGTGGAGTACTGAAGCTCTGAAAGGCTTAATCACGATATGTAGGGGGATATGCATTTAAGCGCAGTAGAAAATCACGGAGAGCAGCAATATTCCGGTTTAATCCCCAACCGGCATGATTATTTTTTATTATACCGTATGTTCAATAAAAACTTTATTTGATAATATAATTACGAAAACTCATTTCTACATCATATCATTTAAAGATTTTTTTATTCTCCAAATCGGAATATCATAACATTGTTTCTTCTCATCTTCTCTGGTAATGCACATAACTCTATGCACCCCCGCCTGGGACAGGGAGATATGTAGCAACACTCAATAGGAATAAGCCGAAATTTATACCACAATGGAATAGTGCATGTGGTGGAATGTCATGATATCAACTTCATATCAGGAATGACCAATCGTAAAATATACATACGGGTTAGCCGACAACGGTAACAAACAGGTCATTCTACGTGTCACAAATCATAACTAATAATATTTTGGACCTACTATTTCTTATTTTCATAACTGCAGCACGCAAGTTCAATCCTCAGGCAAACGTAGTAGGCCTACCGGTAGCAAGCCCGGCCGCAAAATTAGCAGGGTTTGCCGACATTGTTGGTAAGTTATAAATGTATAGCCAGAGCCGGATTCACCTTTTTTGGGGCCATTATGTCTCATATTGACTGATGTCCTGTCAGGACACAGCAGATAGGCCGCCCTCTCTAATTATAAAAAATTATGAAGTTTAAGTTATACTGGTCACTATTATTTATGCATTTCAAATGATTTCTTCTCTTGTATTTATGTTGCAGGAATACTTCACACTGGGATAGGTACAACTCAGGTGAACAACTTTCTCCCCATGAACATTCCCCATGTGTATGTTAAAACAGAGAGAGCTTGAAGATGGACCGAAGGTTGAGATTGCTGCCAAACGCTCTTGTCAAGAGGTAACAATGGAAAAAACAAGTGCCATGGAAGATCAAGGAGGTGTCACAGCCGGGGTCATTGCTAGTTATGACATGGGCTGGCAGAAAAGAGGAAGAGCTCACAACAGCCTCATTGGGCATGGTGTAATGATAGGTTCCAAAAGTTGGAAGATCATCGACTATGCCACCAAAACAAGCAGTGCCACCAAAATAATCAGAGCAAATAAGCAAAAAAACACAAGTACAGAATGAACTGGCCAAGGAGCCCAACATTGCTTGACTTGTTATGCGTTCATGCACAATAATAATACATGTTACAGTTTGTTGCCACGTCACATGTGTACATGTATAATGTGCAAGTTAATTTGTCATGTCCCAAACTGTAATTGCCTAATTGTATCCTAAGAAAGTGCCCCCGGAGTTTCGGAGTACGAGACATATGCAGCTTGGCATATTCCTGCATACGTGCAGCCCTGCATGCTATATAAGCGTGCATATCGTGCATCAGGCATGCTTGCATGTGCATGATTTTTTCCCCAAAACAGGCATGTGCACACTTCATACGCACATGTGCGATATGTGTGTGCGTTCGCGCTGCACACATGAAAAAAAAAAAGTGTATCATTTTCGTAGTCAAAGAGGCCTGAAGAAACACCAGTAAACATGCACATTCACATTCTGAGAAGTTTAAGAGTACAATTTTACCCAGAATTCTTAGAACCTTCTTTTCACCTGATTTTTGTTGGTATCTTGGTGCCAAATTTAGCTACCCTTGTTGAGTACGTAACATATGATCTAGGTACCCATTTTTGTTGTTCTTGATACTTTTAAAAGCAAGATACTGTAATGGTGATCCAAAGACCCCCATATTTTTATTTGTTCTGTTCCCACATTTGCGATCAATTTTCCCTGCCAAATTTTAGCTCACCTTTTACTTAAATATGTCAATCGAAATCCCTATCCTTTATTTTTTAATTTTTGTAGTATTTTTGCCTTCAAAACTCAAATTAAAATGATGTAAATTCGTCCCATGTCCTGCTATGGAGGTCGCCATTTTCGTTATGCACACCGCAAGGATCCAGTGCCAGCTGAAACGAAACTCCCAGTAGGCCTACAATATTGGAAAGCTTCCATTTTATTCCAGGATTACAGTCAGCAGCGCTCAGCATATTTTTATTAGTTTCTTATCATTTTATTTCAAACTTTATTTTAGATTTGCTTTTGCGTGTTTGCTTTGTAGGCGCTGCGCGGCGGCACAAAAACATGCATACGTCGCGCATAGCTATTGCTACAAATCGTGCGACCCATATTTACTCGCTTTTTAGAAGGAAAAAGCGGACTGATCTTTGGAACAAGGAAGGGAAGAACCAAAAACAATTTGGGGCACTTCTTGTTTTGTGACCAAAGAAGACAGTATACGTTTTACATACGGAAGTGCATGAACAACTTGACTTGATTTTGGTTCATCAAATTAGGTACGATCGGTTAATTTCCCTCAAGGAGGTTATTTTTGCTATTTTTAATGGAAAATTAATTGATCTTTTTTTTAATCGGTCATTCATTTTATATGAATTGATCTGAGTAATAGCGCCTTCGACATCAATTAAATCATCATCACGCATGGATTGGATGATCCCCGGGATGATCTTCCCTGTTCCCCATTGTTATCCCTTTCTTTCATGATGGGATATCATATATTTTGGTCATTCAAAATATATCCTTTCATTTTCAAGTTTTCCGTATAGATTCTCCATCCTTAACTAATATATGTGTAGCGCCCTCAAGAGGCTTGTGTCATCCTTGCAATACTTGTGTATCGCGCCCATCTGTGAAACAAAGACCCTTATACTTGCTTTTTTTTGTATTCAGGTGAATGAGGTGATACAACTTGAAATACAAGTGGCCCCCGGGTGGGCCTTATGTGCTGTATAATACAGTTTCATGTCAGGTTAAGCGCTTCAGACTCCAGTATTATGCGTACAATATTGTATGTACAATATATACGTTATTTAATCTATTGCCATTCTATTTCCAGTAATGTTTAAGTTCTAACGAATGTTTGATGACGAAAAATCAATAATATGTTACATACAATATCTAGCAGAAATATATTATCGATTTTACATCATCAAACATTCGTTAGAACTTAAACATTACTGGAAATAGAATGGCAATATATTAAATAACATACATATTGTACATACAATATTGTATGTACAATAAAAAGTCTGTATACTGCTTTACTTGCATATTTATGAATATCAATGACCCTCTTCATAATGTACTTACCATTATGCATTACTCCACTCTGAAGGTTACATATATGCATGCAATCACCAAGAGTATGACTACTTCATGGGTTGCAAAGATCCTGCCTGCAGCATCAAAATTAAGGTTACGCTACCCATTTTTGGACCCCATTTAATTTAGTATTTTAATTGTTGTAAAATTCCTGTTTCATATTTATTTGTTAATTCACAGTCACCCCAACCTTTTTGGTCATGTAAGAAATATTTTCTGTAATAATTTGGATATTTATTAAAATCTAGAGACTCCTTCCACCCTTTAAAAAAATTCATTTGTATCTATTTTATTTAGGCCTACTTCTCCGTTTAAATGAACAAGAGCCACAAGACAAAGTTGTTTTTCTTTTAAATTCTTTTTATTCTATATTTTTCTTCTTGATTTGATAGCCAGGTCCAAGAGGATACTTGGAATTACGAAATCCAATCAGAAATGAAGAGCATTAAAAATCAAATGTCCAAGGTCAAGCTGATATGTTTCTGGTGTAAACAACCTATTGAAAAGCATTGCCCTTGTCTTGCAGAACATGAAGGAGTCGGGCTAATTCCTACAATGACCCAAGACCCAATTACTCACAACATCATCATTAGTTAAACTAGATCAGTCTGAACTCGTGGGTCTGAGTACGGAAATCAATGAATTAAGGGTAGACATTGTATTGTTGGTCGAAGCAGCCATTTTATTAGCTGCCATGTACAAAAAATTATTCATTATTTGCATGAAGTTGATAATTTTTTATAATTCATCTATTTATATAATTGCTTGATTTGCTTCATTTATTGACGACAGACCATCATTGAACGAATTCTGGACTACATTACATGTCTAAAATAATAATTAAATGAAGCACACAACTGCAGAATGAACTGGCCATGGAACCCGACATTGCTTTGACAATTGGAAAGGACTTGTAGCAGCAAGGTGCTGAGTTTAGCCATAAGGGGTGGTGCAATAATTATGTGTACCCCCGGGGTGGTGAATTATAGGGGGGCAAAGATTTTTGGCAGGCCAAAAGGGGGGGCAAGTATTTTTGGCAGGTCGAAAGGGGGGGCAAGCAATTTTTGGCACAGATATTTTTGGCACCGTTTCTATATTATGCCCTAAAAAGGCATAGGAAAACGTTAGGCACATGTTCAAATATGCAACGTTGCTTTGACAATTGGAAAGGACTTGCAGCAGCAAGGTGCTGAGCTTAGTCATAATATATTGTCGGTGATTAGGATGCCTCAACGATAGAGTAACTTACAAGAAGACAGAAGAACTGTGTGACATCAATAAAGTCTGAGATAACAGCAAGGAGTCACCCGTCTGTATGATATCAAAATGACAAAGCCTGAAATTACAGATGGAGTAATTCACCATACCCTGAAATGTTATTCATACGCCATAAATCAGAACAAGGGAAATGCTGAAGGTATACAAAGAAAAGGAAACTCATCCAACTCCAAGCCATCATTCTGCACTGCTATGGTGACCATGTCAAATGTGGGAATTGGTGTCATTTCTTTCAAGACCCAACTAGTTACAGGCACAGAGGCACAGTGGTAAACCCCAGAGAGATAAGAGAAGAGATCAACCAGGACATTGACACATTCCGTCGTTTTATCTTTTCAGTTTCTGTTTCCGTAACCGTAATAGTTTTTGTAAGTCATTATTATTCTGAAGTGGTAGTCTCCCAGGTGTGACCAATCTTTTATTCTAGCCTTTTGTTAGTTACTGAAAATTTGAAGCTCGTGAATTTCAGTTTTCGTTTTGGTAAGTTATATTGATTTTTACATAAATCCTTGAGATGTGCGGTTGGGTGCTAATCTAGACAAAAGAAGAGTCTAAATTTTACGGTCCTAAATTCATGCGGGGAAATTGTCGTCTTCAATTGACTTGTGTTTGGTGTATATGCACTTACGCCCAGGCGTAAGTGGCTCTTAAAAATAGTCTTGCAGTGAAATATATACTAACCATGTTGCCAAGTTATAAGCAAATTGGCGATGAAACGAAAGCGTCTAAAATAGTCAAATATCTCCCAATGAGGCGCGTACAAGTGGTGATTTGGTAATCATGTTTGATATTGAAATGCAATACAAAAGAAATGCATTGGAGCAAAGATAATGTATTCTATTCATTCGTACCAATGGCAAGCTAATCTGATAATTGGTTGGGTCTATGCAAGGCTCGGGTTTATTTTAAATGTTTATTTTTGCAGAGCTTATTTTCAGTCATGGATCATACTGATAAATTTCGCAAGGAAGGGGGAGGGAGGGAGGGTATACTTGAGACTGAACAAGTGAGAGTACGAGGGGGTGAGGAAGAAAGAGAGGAGAGGGATAGACGGAAAGACAAGAAAGAGAAGAACTCGAGAGGGGAGATAATTACCGAAATGAAAGCCTTCATTAGGCAGTTATTAGGCAGTCTGTTAAGCAGTTAATACAGGCAGTCACTTGAAGCTGTTGATATATGAAGCATGACAGACTGCCAAATCCTGCAAAGAAACCTCAAAAGTGTCACATCAAAATGGTTCAAATTGCCATGTTTGCATATCAAGCTATATTACTATAGTGAAACATTAGTATCATTCACAATGAAGTCAAGAGAGAGGATAGATGTTGACAAATAACCCAAAAGATTCAAGAGAGAGATGAAGTCAGTTCATGTACTAGCAATCTGTTTAGCTCTAGACATTGAAAGATTAAGAAAAACATATTTGCTATCAAAATAAAGCTAATAACATATTAAAATGATAAACGTAATATTCCTTTATTTTACCCCCCATCAGCAAATAAAAAAAAAACGCCCAATATTGCGTCTGTTCCGCCCAATTCATATGTTCAGAGACACACATGGCAACTGGCAACCCCTGTGACGTCAAAGTGGTTATGGAATTATTTGCCAACACTGCATAGCTATTAAAATTTTGTTAAATTTTATTTTATGAATATTGTCAGCTATTTTGGATCAAATCTTTATCATTGTTTATGTTGAGTATTAATTTTATGCTATGTTTGTTTTGATTTAAACAAATAAATAAAAGAGCAGCAATGCTGACTTTGTATCTCTTTTTTGACCGTTTTGACAGTTTGAGATGCCGAGGTTAGTGTTTCAATCCCCTAAAAGGGAATTCCTGTAGTATACTTAGCCATAAAGAATAGAGATGTCAGAAACAATTAAAAAAGGTGGCAGATGCTGCATTGTTGGTGAATGCACAAATGTGACCCCTCGGCACAACTGAGCCCGGATGTCGCCAGTGCCACTATTGAGATATGCTCCATCGAACTTAACATTAAACAACAGGAAACAAAGGATTTATTGACTGTTTTATTGATTTTTCACTACTTAAATGTCAAGTACTATAGACATGATATACGTCATTTTAAAGCTCATTTCAAGCAGAATATTTTGGTTGAATATCTCAAAAATAATGATTGGCGACTTCCGGGCTCATTTGTGCCGAGGGGTCACAAATACTAGCTTCACAAAGTATGCAATCTACACCACTGGAAACATACATGATGTGCAAACAAAAGCGAAATGGCGACAGTTCGTAAAGAAGACAATTGATTTTGATGTCAATGCAGCTAAGACCTTGTATGTTTGAGATGGTCATTTTATGGAGGAGGATTTTAATAGGACTCAGAAGTAAGGAGAACCTTTCCACAATTATTACCGCACGCATACCCCACCATAAGGCACCCAATACCCCCACATTTCGTCAAGAAGAACAATGACGCCGCTGTTGAGGTTCTATCGTGGTGAGCATGTGAGGGTTGGAGTACCACAGGCCATACACACAGACAGAAATAATATCTTTTTATGAACTGGAAATTGCCTTCAGATATAGGAAATTTTATTAGTAATAAAATTCACCTATTTTATTATTTATAGCTTCATACATCAGTCCAAGAGAACGCCAAATATGGATCAGGAGTATTACATAATAATACCCTGCTATGACAATAGCTGCACTAGGTTAATCGTATAATCTCCTTATGTAGTTAGCATGGATGAGCCAGGAAATCCACAAGGTCAGCCAATGTATGTACATGTATTCGGTACATAGCTGTACATGTGCCATATCTTTTACAATGGGTGATAAATTTCTGGTTTTTTTTTTTTTTAAACGCAACATTCGATATTCTAAAGCTTGGTCCAAATCCAAGAGAAGAACCAACTCTAGTAATTTATGTGGTTTCAAATTATATCGGCCGTTGCCTTTTTGATAGAAATGGTGTTTGTTGATGTGCACAGTTTCCCATTAGATCATAACATGCTGTTGTACATCCAAGGTCAAAGGTCTTTTAATCCATATTTGGCGTTATTCTGGGACTGTACATTGTTGCTTTATCGACTGTTATAATCTCTAAAAATATCTGGTGTTTCTAGGATAAGATTTTAACTATAAAAACGTGCATGAGAACAACAAAAACATAAACAAATTAACATTATTCTAATTATTCATGGATCTTGCAATTTTTGCGATGTTAGCTTTTTCGTAATTAATTAAGTAAGTGACTGGTTAGCACTAATTACGTAATTAATTAAAAGCTTGGAGTTATCCAATCAAAGTAATAAAACTAATGAAATGAATATTCATGATGATAATTTCCTTCTGGAACACGTAAATTGTTTTGGAAAGTTTCTGAAGAAGTTTTTAATCACTTGCCATTCTGATGATACAGTGGGAAGCACATTATCTTACTCTCCCGTTGCGCGTTGATCAACTCAAGCAAGTCTGAATCTTCCAATGTTTCAAAGATGACATAATCTTTATAATAAATATTCTTTGACACAATATATATTCATGATTCATCATCTTTGGCCTTCCAGCACCTTCTCTTTGGAAGAACCCAATCATACCTCTTTATTTTTTCAACCCTTTATGAGTCATAAAGTTCTCGTCCAATCAAAACATTTGTACCACCTCATTTGCATATGAGAAGTTTTGGAACAAAGGAGGATGAGAACTTCAAAACAATTTGGCGTCACTTGTCAATTTATAGTCATCAAAAGGATAGGACGTACATTTCACCTGTCTCTGTACAGTACTATTTTGAAATTCATCTTGACAAATCAAGTTTGGTCATCTAAACTATATGAGTTAATTATAAATTAACCAAAATCCCTTGATTGGAATTCCTATCAAGGAAGTTATTTTGCATGTATTTTTTAATGGCAAAATGATTTATTTTTGTTTTAACTGGTGATCGGATTGTCATCTTGTATTTTTGATTTGCTGATAAGTAATTTTCATTGGTTTTTAAACAACTTTCACTTGTATGATTTGCATCATTTTACTTAAGGCTTCAAAGTCTCCGTCTCCATCAATTAGTGATGATGATAATTTAGCCAGAGTATTTATATATATGTTGTTTCATTTCACCATCTCTCTGAGATCAATACGTTATGAGATGGTGAATCCTTCGGACAATTTATGATCGCATACCCCAAGTGGGAAGTAACAGATCCTTTGTTGCCCCCACCCACCTTTGGATTTTGCTTGTGCAACACTAAAGACTCCAACACTCAAGACTCCTGGGAAGAAGGAACACAAAAACAAATTCTCAGTAAAACCACCCACCTATGATGGGTCCGATTTTCTGATTCAGTTTGAAATGGCTTGTAAACTCAACGACTGGAATTCTAACAAGAAATTGCTCTGCCTTGGTTGCAGTTTAAAAGGGGTGGCCCAAGAAGCCCTAGGTGATGTCGACGTCCAAAAACGTTACAGACGAACTAGTTAAAGTTCTGACTAAGCATTTATGGAGTCAAGACCAAGAGGATGTGTTCCGGGCATTGTTGTGCAATCATGCTTTAGCAATCTAAAGAAACATACCCAGAATTAGTCCATGCTATAAGGCGGTTGGTGAAGAGGCATACCCCACCGCTGCCTATGAGATGCAAGACTGCGTAGCTAGAGAGCATTTCATAGACGCAATTGCTTGTGCAGATGTAAGGGAGTGGGTGTGTTTCAGAGAACCATCCTCTTTGAGCATGCAAGCTCAATCCTCTTCAACTGTTTAATTGACTCTTACGAAGTTACTGATTGGCTCATTAAATGATATTTAGGCTTATTGTAGCCAATCAGCACATAGTATTCATTGGGGTACTAATTCATTACAGATTCAACTTACTTTGATTCTGCATAATTATATAGCACTTGACCTAGGGGTACTTCACAGAATTTCTGCACTAGCCCTTCTGGGTTTCACCATCATCGTTGGAGAGGAACTACTCGGCAAGGGACTACTCGGTGTTGGTGACGGCAGTGGATATTGCCTTGATTGTATTAATGTTGGAGTTGTGCGATTACGTTGATGACGAAGTGTCCGAGGAGACAGAACTGGACCTATGAACGGCCGAGGAGTTTGTGATTGTTTGGACTGGTGATGCAGAACCACTATCACTATGATGTCTTTGGTTGCTAGATGTAGTGCCATTTAATACCACTTGTCTTGAAGTACTTGACGTAGCTTCAACTTTAAGGTTGCCAGTAGTACTGCCATTTACTACTTCTGTTCTTGATGAAGTACTTGACTTTAGTTTCAACTTTAAGATTTGGATTTAACTATTTCCTGATTAAACACTTTCTCAACGGTAACTATTTTCAAGTTGGCCATCTTTTCAACGATATCATCAGTCAGAGATACGCCAAATTCTTTCTTAAACTAAGTCTGTATTTAAACTACTTCTCCACAATCCAGATGCCTTGGTGTCTATTTCCTTTTTAAACCAATTACAATATGACACATCCTCTGGTGCCGGTGATGGTGGAGGCGTTACCCTAGCTGCAAACACTCCTAATTTCATTCACACCACTATAACTATAATTGAAAATTAATTTATAAAAATTTCATGATTTTATTTTGTATATATTTTGGAAATTGTATTGTAACGGCGGCGACACCCCATATTTTATTTTTTTTGTAAGCTTTCCTGTTTCGTATTTTTATTTGTCTTAGTCACGCATTCGCGATCAATTTTCCCTGCCAAATCTTAGCTCACCTTTCTATTAAACATCTCCATCAAAATCCCATGTCATTATTTATTCCATTTCGGTAGTATTTTGCCTTCAAAACTCAAATTTAAATTAGATAAATTCTTTCCCATGTCCATCTGTGCAAGTCGCCATTTCAATTGTGCATAGAGCGAAGATCCTGCATACACCTTTAAGGTCGTGCTGCGCATTTTTGGAACTCGCTATTTAAATTGCTTTTAAAATTCCTTTTTCTTATTTATTTGTTAATTCACAATTACCCCAACCTTTTTGGTCATGTTAGGAACATCTCCCGTTTTTTATCTGGACGTTTATTCAAATTTGGAGAGTTCTTCCACCCTTTTCAAAAGTCTTGTTTTTCAGTTTTATCCGCCATCTTCAAATTTAGGCCTACTCCTCCATTTGGACAATCAGGAGCCTTCAAGACAGAGTTGTTTCCATGAGGATTGCACCTATCAATCCATAAACAAGGCCGCTTTCCGGAGGCATGTGATTAAAAGACATAAAATATATCATACCTGCAAACATTGTGGGGGAGCTCGTACCAAATCTAAGCAGCAACTGGCCAGACATGAGAGAGAATGCCCACAGGGCCCAAGTACATCTACTTCCATCCCATCTACAATCACCAGATGTATTTCCCCCATCCCTGTGGGAACATCTACTCCCTGTCCATCCCCCTGTCCATCCCTGTCCACGTCTTTTGAAGTAAACGAAGAAGAAATGGAAGATTTACTGACGGAAGAAGAAGAACCAGAACTTAATATCTCTCCTTCCACTTCTACATCAACAACAACCCCACCTCGCACATCGCAGCATTCGACAACTCCACAGGCCCCCCTCCCCTCCGATCCCCAGTCTGATCTCAATTCCCACCCTGTCTGGGGAGATACACCATCTCCGGGCAGGTGACGTTCGGGGAAGAATGCAAATCATGAGAAGGATGACAGACGAAGCTGATTATAGCTTTAATGAAGGACCGCCAAGTAGATTTGGACGAAATTTATACCGATTGGTAACAGAAAGAGCACAGCTACCTGATGGGACTTTGCTGGAGGTGGTGACGGAGGAGATAGAGCCATTACAACCACCACCTCCAGTACAGCCAAACTTCCAAGACTACATGGACTACTGGTATAATTAGGCCTAATTTAAAGTATTTCTCCATATCCAATCAGTCATAGGTGAGAAGTCTGGATTTAATTTGGTCCAGGAGTGAGGGAATGGGCGTCCTCCACCGCTTCCAACCGTCACCCCCTTTGTTTTGAATACCAAAGGCGGTTTTGTAAATAATGATTTTTACCAGCTGTTGTTCTATATTATAATTGAAATCTAATTTGTGAAAATTTTGTGATTTTATTTTTGTACATATTTTGGAAATTGTTTCGAATTATAAATTTTGAAATTTTGGAATGTAATTTTGTAATTAAAAATTTCAATCATCCAATGAGTGATAACTTGAAGAAAAATGGCGAATAGATTATATAGGCCTAGGCCAGATTGTCCATTAAGCCGTTCATAATTTTCGCATATTTATTTATTCCATTAATTCAAATTGTGAGGTTTGGGCACCTGCCACTGTTTTATTTGTTAGGCCCGCTTTATGCAGCGTTGTCATGTTTTCGAGTCAAAATTCCAAATTCAAATGTTGGAAATTAGGCCAAAAATAATTAATTCCAAATTCGGACAATCATACAACAACAGTTGCATTATCATGTGTGCCATTACAATATATTGTATGGCAGTATACCATATTCATGAATTATATCTATGTTCTCATTTGTTTATGTTTTATATTTGCAAAAGAAAAGGCCCATTAGATATTTTATATTTTTAAACACTTTCCTTGTCATAAACATACAATACCATATGATGTTCAACCACAATTCATTTTTTATGTCGTCAAAAATAAACAAAAACATTCATGTATTACTCACCTTAATTCCAAATTCAGGTCTGCAGATCATACAGCATGTTTAAGAGTAACATGCAAAGCTTTAAGGTTGAAAGTAAAGATGCAGCAGAATTGTTCCAATTCTTCATAATGTTGTGATCGGTTGGCATGTTGTTTTTTTTTAGATTCTATTTGTGGAACTCTTTTATGCATTGTTATTGTAACGCGTGTTACTTAGCTGTAACATTAAAAAAAAAACATCGCCCCTCATGAGACCTCTTAATATATAAAAAAAGCTCGGCTCCCGCTTAATATTTGGAGTTCTGCAAACAAGAGAAAAGCCTTTTAATGCTGTTTTTTTTGCTCCTCTATGTGTGACACCTTCATTAAAAAAATGACTTTTTTTAAAACATTTTAGGTCCATCAACTAGTAAACGAAGTAGCAGTGCCACCAAATAAAGAGCATCTGACACAACTACTGTTGGATAAATTCAAAAATGAGGTGAAACAGGAAAGAGGTGTTCACCAAGCCCGTAGGAAAGAGACTGGAACATTTGGCGAAAAGTCATTCGAGAATAAATCCTGGCGTGGAATTCTACGAGCTGTTGTAGGACATACAGATGGAACCAAAATTCTGACCTTTAAGTGTTGCGGCATACATTAATGCACATGTACAACTGCTCAAATTGTCGTCTGAATTGTGACGTCATCAATTTCGGGTCCCAATTGAGATCAGCTGTTCATGTAAACAAAGATAACAGCTGATCATCTTTTCAATGTTTTTATATTTGGTTACCTATTTGAGCGTCATTTCTTGTTGAATATTTTCTCCTAAAAATAATGTACATGCTTTTTATGTTGTATTTTATCTTATGTGAGACCATGCTGAGGAGTTTCGGGGACGAAACAGTTTTTCTGAGCGGAGGGTGTTGTAACGGCGGCGACACCCCATATTTTATTTTTTTTGTAAGCTTTCCTGTTTCGTATTTTTATTTGTCTTAGTCACGCATTCGCGATCAATTTTCCCTGCCAAATCTTAGCTCACCTTTCTATTAAACATCTCCATCAAAATCCCATGTCCTTATTTATTCCATTTCGGTAGTATTTTGCCTTCAAAACTCAAATTTAAATTAGATAAATTCTTTCCCATGTCAGTCTGAGCAAGTCGCCATTTCAATATTGCGATTGTGCATAGAGCGAAGATCCTGCATACACCTTTAAGGTCGCGCTGCGCATTTTTGGAACTCGCTATTTAAATTGCTTTTAAAATTCCTTTTTCTTATTTATTTGTTAATTCACAATTACCCCAACCTTTTGGGTCATGTTAGGAACATCTCCCGTTTTTATCTGGACGTTTATTCAAATTTGGAGAGTTCTTCCACCCTTTTCAAAAGTCTTGTTTTTCAGTTTTATCCGCCATCTTCAAATTTAGGCCTACTCCTCCATTTGGACAATCAGGAGCCTTCAAGACAGAGTTGTTATTCCATTTAATTCTTTTTATTTAATTAATTATTAATTATTAATTAATTATTTTATTAATTCTTTTTATTTAATTCTTTTTATTCCATTGTTTTTCTTCAGCATGGTTTTTGACATAATGAATATTCACTTTAGACCTTCCAGCACCTTCTCTCTGGAAGCAACCAATCATACCTCTTTATTTTTTCATCCCTTCATGAGCCATAAAGTTCTTGTCCAATCAAAACCTTTCTACCACCTCATTTGCATATGAGAAGTTTTAGAACAAAGGAGGATGAGAACTCCAAAACAATTTGGTAGCACTTGTTATCTAGTCTTCAAAGGGACAAGACATATTTTCAAGTGACACTGATTCATCTTGACACTGATTTACTGATTCAAGCAAGTTTGGTCATCCAAACGAGGTATGATTGGTTAATTACAAATGATTAATTAACCTAACCTCTGGATTGGAATTGGTTATTTTGCTGTTTTAATGGCAAAAATGTTTTATTTTTAATTGATGATGGATTGTCATCTCGTATTTTGACTTGCTGATAAGAAATTTTCATTTCTTTTAAAACAATTTTCATCTTAATCATCACCGGCGAGTTACAGCCAACAAAACTTTGTTGTGTTTTGTAATGATGATCGATTTTTAAGCTTCCATAAAATACGAGGTGAAATGCCATCATCAACATTCTTTTATACATGTCCTCTCCCATTATTTTTGACACCGGTTGGTCAAAAATAATCCCAAAATATTCATAACAATTGTTAATACTTAGGTTTTGCATCCATAAAATAGGTCCTTTAATGAGCATGCACAAAGTAAACATCGCCGCATTGTTGTATTCGAAACTCGTTTTATGGAGACTCACGAAAGTGCACATACAGTGACCTCTGACCGAGTGATAGTCAGGCAGCCAAGTGTCGAAAATGACATCATTTTTGTATAGTCTTGGGCGAGTTTTATTTTCGGCTAAACTTATTTTTGTGCATGTTTAAGGGATGGGGTATGAGCGTTTGGACAGTATTTATTTTGGGACATTAGAGCACATCAGACATATCGAATTGCATTCTGAATACGAAGAATGTCATTCTGATATCAAATAATTTTGATTTTTTGAAATTCGCAATTTAATACACATTTTAAAAATTGATATTTTTGATATTTAACAGTACTTGAAGTAAACTTTATAAATCTGATGATTTATACTTAAAGTGTATGTAGGTGGGATGAAAAGCCGACAATCAATTGAAAATTTTGACCTTTCGTTTTGAAGATATGGATTTTTTTCCCAAAACACAAAAAAAAAAAATTACCGTATTAGTTCCAATAAGCGCCCATACCCCAATAAGCGCCCACCCAGCGACTTTGCAACAAACACAATATGAAATTATTAACCACCCATCCAATGTTGTCAAAATACTTCCAGTAAGCTTACCTGTCGAGTGATTTTACATGCGTGCATGAGGGAAATTGAGCATCAAAAGTATCCAAAATGTTCACCAAAATTAAATTATGACGCTATTTCATAGTGTGCAGATGTATAGATATTAAAAATACTTCACAATAACCACCTGCAAATACCTTTAAAAGGCTAAGTTTGAGCTAATTCTGACTCAAATTCGTATTTTTTGCCGGCGCGGCAGCGGCCATCTTTATAGTGCGCCCTCAAAAACATTTTGTCAATATAATATTAAATGAAGACACATATGGGGGCGCACTAACTGAGAGTAACTAAATACTTTCAGACGGTAATTGATGACTAAAAACCAGGTAAAAAATAAGCGCCCACCCAAAATGACTTTGTTAAGTGCCCTAGGCGCTTATTGGAATGAATACGGTAGGTCTTTTTGGGAAAAAATCCATATCTTCAATATGAATGGTCAAAATTTTCAATTGACCGTCGGCTTTTCCTCCCTGCTACATACACTTTAAGAATATATCATTAGATTTATATAATTTACTTGAGGACTGTCATATATCAAAATTTGAAAAATATCAAATTTTTGTAATTTGTCATAAAATTTGTATTATATTGTGATTTTCAAAAAATGAAAATTATTTGATATCAGAAATACACACTTCGTATTCAGAATGCAATTCGATAGGTCTGATGTGCTCTCATGTCCCACAAAAAATACTGTCGAAACGCAATAAACGCTCATTTTAGATCCCTTAAGGTGAAGGCACCTATATTTATTTTGATCACTTTAAGGTGACGATTCCCCAAAAATATTTAGGTTATGCACTTTGGATTTCTTCTGATTCTTTTGGGACTCATCTCTAAATTCCTGGGGGATTCATTTTAGGATTCTTTTCAAATATTAATTTCAGATTTTCTTCTGATTCTTTTAGGAATTTACTTTGGATTTTTGTCAGAAATTTCTTTGGATATTTCTCATGAATTTTGCTTCGCATCAGATTTTTATCCCCAAAATTTTATAAAACAAGAAATTCCTTTTAAAAGGAATTGGGGTCTAAAAATGTACGCATTTATGAAATAATGCAATGGTTTTTAATGCTAAGTGACGAATATTTTTCTTAAAGTGTTATTTATTTATTTCTCTCAGTTTCGTGAGATTTTAGGATGTAGGAAATGGTTCCCGCAGGGCGTGCGGTTCCGAGTTTTGTGTTAATAGGCCTACAAAGTGGTATCAATTTTCAATGACAACTTCATTGAAATATTAGCTTCAGGAAAAATACTTCGTCACTTGTCTACGAAAAATCATATTTATCGTATACCTTTTAAACAATATTCATCTTCATGAATTACATCATCCTGTCAACACTTTGTGCAATATTTTGTATACCAACTCTGATATCAAAGTTTAATATAATATAATATTATGGGTCAAGAAAACTCTCATTTGTATAGGCTTCAAAGTCTCCGTCTCCATTTAATATTTATTAAAAATGTGTGATGATGATAATTTAACCAGAGTATCTATATGTTGTATCGTTTCACCATCTCTCTGAGATTAATACGTTACGAGATGGTGAATCCTTCGGATAATTTCATGATCACATGACTCTGGCATATTTTATTATCGTCATCACTCATCCTTAATTTTCCCCTTTTTACATTCTTTCAGTCCAATTGTTTTCACTTTTTCAAAATATATATTTTTGTGTTTCATTTTTCATAAGTGCATCATATTTCCAGTTCATTCATTTCTGGCCAATCTTCTGTCCTTTATCAAAGTCCTTAGGCAAAACTTCTTTATCCCTCTGCATCTTAGTTTTCGTTTGGTATTAGTGAGTGAAGCGCCCTCACTGGCTCGCGTCCTCCTTGCAGTATTGAATTATAAATTTTGAAGTTTTGGAATATGGTTTTGAGATCAAAAATTCAATTATCCAATGAGTGAACATTTTAAAAAGAAAAATAGCGAATAGAATCTATAGGCCTAGGCCAGATTGTCCATTAGGCTGTTCATTATTTTTGCTGGTTTATTTATTTCATTATTAAATAAATTATTGAATTAAATTCAAAGCATTAAGCATCTCACCTGTCCCCATACAAACGTCCACCCCCTGTCCTTCCCCAATACCCCAATCAATCGATCACATGTTATTTGAGGTCAATGAGGACGATATGGAAGACCTGCCAATTCCAAGCCTAACATCCATCCCCACCCTGCCCGGGGAGATCCACCACCTGCGGGCAGGAGACGTCACAGAAAGGATGAGACTCATGCGACAAATGACGGACGAGGCCGATTTCAGCTTCAGTGAGGGACCACCATTCAGAGTAGGACGTAATATTTATAGGCTGATCACAGAAAGGGCACAACTTCCAGACGGGACCCTACTAGAAGTGGTGACAGAAGTGATAGAGCCCCTGCCAGTACAACCACAGCCCAAGATTCGAACCTCCTGCAAGCACATCATCTTCTATCCCATCTACAACAACTAGATGCATCTCACCAGTCCCTGTACAAACATCCACCCTCTGTCCATCCCCAATACCAATAGATCACATGTCATTTGAGGTCGATGAGGACGATATGGAAGACCTGCTGACGGAGACAGAAGAGCCAGAAGTCAACACCACTTCAACTTCTTCTTCAGCAACACCACCACCTCAGCATCCAAATCTTCAACCCCCCTTCCCCTTACACTTGTCTGCCAATTCCCAACCTCGTCCATACTGCCCCTGCCCGGAGAGGTCCACCACCTACGGGCAGGTGATGTCAGAGAGAGCATAAGGCTGATGCGGCGAATGACAGACGAGGCAAACTTCAGTTTCAGCGAAGGCCCACCATCTAGAATAGGCTCAATTAACGAACGGGCACAATGGGCAGAACGTGCACAAGTACCAGACGGGACCCTCCTTGAAATTGTAACAGAAGAAATAGAACCCCTACCAGTACAGCAGGTGCAGCCTGGTCATGTGAAAAAGGATTGCCCTAGTCTTGCAGGATATGGAAAAAGGAGCCATTGTAATTCATATAATGGCCCAAGACCCAATCACTCACAACATCATCATCAGTTAAACTAGATCAGTCTGAACTTGTGGGTCTGAGTACGGAAATCAAAGGGTATACATGGTACTTACTTGTTATATATTATGACAAATACCCGAGCAGATTCCTAGCACACAGTATGCTACCTGTCCTGTATACAGTGATGTAGAATCTGCAGTTACAGCACAACATACCGTCACTATACCCTAGCAGATTCTTATCACACAGTATGCTACCATACCGGAGCAGATTCCTAGCACACAGTATGCTACCTGTTCAGTATACAGTGATGTAGAGTCTGCAGTTACACCACAACATACCGTCACCATACCCTAGCAGATTCTTATCACACAGTATGCTACCATACCGAGCAGATTCCTAGCACACAGTATGCTACCTGTTCAGTATACAGCGATGTAGAGTCTGCAGTTGCACCACAACATACCGTCACCATACCTTAGCTAATCCCTTTACCCCGGTGCCTTACTTGTACATTTTTATTCTGATTAACATCTTTAAAAAAAATGCTGTTCCTATTGACATTATTTACTCTACCATGAGTTTTTGTTTTATTTTCAATTTGTAAAAGAGAACTGAATTGTGTGAATGAAAGATCATCTGAGAAACACAGATAAGGTAGTAAAACAATGTTATAAACTAGAAATTTAACATACACAATTTTTTGACAGTAGAAATAATGGATACTTTACTATTTTATATACTCTCATCTGACAAAGGGCGGCGAGTTTTAATGATTAACATCAACATGGTATAAAATATAATCTTAGAAAATAAAATCATTTAAGCAAATTTAAATTCCAGAAACACATTATTATATATTTTTGAAAAATATTTTTTCACATGAATCAACATGTAAATTGTTGCTTTCTGAGATGGAACCAAGTATTTTGTCTGGTAATATGGTTAATTGGTATATGGAAATCAAAAATAAGGTTAAATAGTAAGCCAATTTTCATTATACACAATATTTATAACATTTAACCATATATTTACTGCAAATTGTAAAGAAATTCTGAGAACAAATTAGGCGTTTTGACGAAATGTGTACTGGGGATATGATTGACATCATGGGTGACACCAGGAGAAGTGCTGTCCCAGAACAGCAAATGGAAAGATCATCAAGATTCCATTTAGGGGTGATGGCCTGTCAGCTATGAATTCCTGGAATGCGCAGCATGGAAGGCTAACTGCAAAGATGAGCTGGCAGGTATCATCCCTATAGCCAGAAGATTGGCATGTCATGAGGGGGTCATTTGCTTACAAGTATGTTGCATTATTTTAAGTATTATGAAGAAGAAGACACCCAAGGTTTTCATATAGCTGTAACTCAAGCTATGAATATACCGGCTGAAAGTGAAATGCTAGTAAAAGCCCATTTTGTCCAAACTCTGGAAACAATGGCATTATAGAGCCCCGGGTATAGAGCCCTCTATTAATTTCACAGAGAAGATGCCCTTACTATTGGTAAGGACTAAGGATCTTAGTAGACATAGGTCTGTGTCTTCCTTGCAATGGTGTCAGAAGTGAGAGAGAGACAATGAATAGGAGGAAGCTGAGGAAGGAAAAGATGAGACATGAAAATAAATGAAAATAAAAGGCTTAATATTGTTTATGAAATCATCATCATTTGATTTGTTCATTTTAATCGTCGTTGTTTGATGAATATTATTTAGAGGAGAACTTCAAATATATATATTACATGTGGTAATGGAACTAATTTTGGCCACTTTGATACATTCTTTCTTTGTTGATTTTCCAGTTTCTTTCTTCGGAAAGTTTGTTGATGTTTTCTTTGGTGATTACTTTGAGTCTTTCTTAGGCTATTTTTACTGGCCAATACATGACGCAAATCAAAATCTCCGACAGTGCAAATCAAGCGAAAATGAAGAAGAATTATGATCAAAATGCGCAACACAGGGAGTTTGTTTCAGGAGACAAAGTACTTGTTTTTTTTGCCACAAGGAAATTCAAAACTAATTTAAAAGTGGCAAGGCCCATACAAATTGATGCAGTGAATTATGAGATCGATATGCATGATAAATGAAAATCCAAATGAGTAATGCATATAAACATGTGTAAGAAATGGTATGATTGGGGCTGAATTATCTGCAAACTCAAACTTGGGAAGATGTCAAAATTTCAGACAGTTAAAGTATGAGATGAAAAGTGACTTGACATCCATTTTGCAGAAACACGCCTGAGCGCGTTTCCCTGTGCACTACTAATAACACATGTGCAATTCACACTGCCCTGTATCTCGCGCAAGACTTCAAAACAACTTCTCTGACCGAAGACATGGCCGGCAGGGAAATTCATACAGCTTGATGAACAATCATTCCTCTTTTTTATGGAAAATATTGGTTGGATTTTCCTAAAACGTGCGCGGAAGTTGTATCTTAATTACGACTACGAGCAGCGTGAATCACAGGAATCAAGATTATCACATTTGAAAACAAGGGTTGTTTGATTGCTGTCCACTGCCACTTTTTGATACAAAACGGCGATTTAAAATGTGTTAATTTTCGTGCAACAATAGTGTTTACCTTTGATATGCTTCACTAAGTTCACTTCACCATCATCAAATCCACATTTTTTTAGCTTCATAGCCATGGATGCTTGGGCAGATGATGTTCAAGACTGGCCAAAACTAGAATTTCAAGGTAATTTTCTTGTCAAAAGTCAAAAAAAATATTGTAAGCTTAAAGTATCATTTCATTCGTATGACAAGTGTTTTAAAAAAGCATCAGTCGCTCAGCTCTGGCTTAAAGAACCGGATACAGGTGCACTGAAAATAGTTTTAAGTAGTAAATACTTTTCATCAGAATTGAGTTTTAAACTTAAAATATAAAAATTAAATATGTTTGTGTTTCACTTTTCAACAGTGCATCATACTTCAGGTTCTTTTATTTCCGGCAAATGTTACAATAGTATTTGTAATAGTCCTTAGGCTAAAACTTCAAAATCCTCTCGAGTGTAGCACCCTCACTGGCTTGTGTCTTCTTTGCAGTATAAGGAATCCATCATTCCACACTGCTATGGTGACCATGTCAAATGTGGGGATTGGTGTTATTTTGCATGACAAAACTATTGAAACTTCACAAAACTGTCACATCAAAATGGTTCAAATTGCCATGCTTGCATATCAGGCTTTTATATTATTTGCTCATCATTATTTGAATGAAACATTGTCATTGTTCACAATAGTGGGCAGGTACTGACAAATAACCCAAAAGATTCAAAAGAGAGATGAAGTCTGTTCATGTGCTACTGTTTTGCTTTCAACCTTAAGAGCCATAGATCTTTTTCAGAAGATCGGATATTATCGGACATCATAGTCTTAAGGATGCACACAGGATCACTGAAGTGTTACATGGCCAAAATTGAGTTTTCATCACTAATGTCATCTTCAAACCGTATTTTATCTTGTCATTAATAGATTTTAAAGAAATCTTAAAATTTGAACCATAAGAAAAGCTATTTTAAAGACCCTTTTTCATTAAAAATTCGTCAAAATGTAAAAGCAAATGAATCATTGTTTTCCGCAATAGATCGCCATCTCAGTAATAGCGTACTGCGGTAGTACATAAAGGACACGCACACATGGTAAACTGGATGGACGAGGTGATTACTGATTGAGGCGCTGGAGTCGCCAATCGCGATCACTACCATAGACATACGATCACTACCGTATTTTATCGTATTGATCTCTTCCAAGGTAGGTAAAGCTTGCACCATTGCATTCTTGAAACTGCGGGCCGACAGACCACCACCGCCCCCGTCCCGTCCCAGAATCAGTAGGCCTACTCGATAAATTTCGCCAAAAAAGTGCTGATAGGGGGCCTAGTGGTAGGCCCTATACATTATAGGTTTTTTTTTTTATTTGAACATAATAGTGAATTGTTTGTTTGTTTTTGTTTTGTTTTTCATGTTTCATTCTGAATAATAGATGAAATTTATCTGTAAGAAGTAGTTACCCGTAAGAAGTCCGATAAATGATGACGCAATCTGGTAGATACGATAGAAAACGTAGGCCCTAAATATTTTGCTAGTAGGCTAGACTTAGCCCGTATAGTACATCATAGGCTTATTATGTTATGTTGAAAAATTTGTTTTATTTCATTCATTCATTCATTCATTCATTTCATTGTTATTATTTGAATTACCAAGTTGGTGTAGTTGGACAAGAATATAGACCTATATTAGCTTATATTTTATGCAGTCCCAGCCTTGGTTCGGGAGCCTCTGCGGTCGTTCAGTCTCGTCTTAATTTTGAAGACCATAAAAAATATAGTTAGGCCTACTACATGTACCGGTAGGCCTATATTAGATACCCAAGGCCCTGAATGATGTTTCAAAGTGTTATTAAAACACGGATTTAAGATTCGTTTTCAAACGTTCTCTACTCCTGATTGACCATTAACGCAATGTCATAAACGTTGACATTTCAATACATCATATCGACCATCTAGGCATATTTAGGCCTACAACTCTATGTCAAAAATGCCGATATTTAAAATCGGCATAGATCAAGCACGCGTTTATGAAAGCATTTTCATGAATGTTTTAATGCTAAATAATAATTTCAAGCGAGAAATATAATCGAAAGCGCAAATTCGTGCTTTTTTCATAACCCATTTTAACTACATTTCCATTAGTATGCCTATTAGGTCTACCATATACCATGATTGCGATAAAAGCTTTTGGTTTTACAACACTTTTTGCGAATGTTTTGGCCGAATGCCTTTTTATTTGCAATGTTTGTCTGGCTTTCAACTTTCACGTTTATAATGTTTTCTGCATACTTAAAAAGGTAAACCTGCTTTAAGGGGGTACTACACCCCTGCCCGATTTTGTGGCTATTTTTGCATTTTTCTCAAAAATTATAGCGAATTGGTGACAAGTAAGATATGTATATTATAGGGGCAAGGACTACAACTTCTGCACTGGAAATTTTCTTTCAGCACAGGCAACAGTTGTGGAGTTACAGTCAAAAATGAGGGAAAACCAATATTTGATTAATAAATCAATAACTACTTGCCTTGAGTTGCTGAATTTTCAATGCAGTAGTTGTAGTCCTTGCCCCTATAATATCCATATCTTACCTGTCACCAATGCACTATAATTTTTGAGAAAAATTCAAAAATAGGCACAAAATTGGGCAGGGGTGTAGTACCCCCTTAAAGCATTTTTCGTGAATGTTTTCATGCAGTGTTTTAAAACGCTCTTTATAGCATGATGCCTATATACGGTAGGCCTACTGCATAAACCACAATCTAATTTAAAGCCATAAGTGTTTCGTTTTCTACTTTTGAAATTCGGTTTTGTTAGGCTATGTAAATTTCCGTGTTTTTCAGTTTTCTTGTGACCTCTCCGTGTTTTGCCCGTTTAACATAGGCCTAATTATATAGGCCTATAGGCCTACTTTTTGTCCGTTTTACAAGGACATTTGATTGAAAACAACAACAGACACACTTTTTTTTTTTGTTGTATTTTATTCGCTTTTTATGCGGTACAAAATATTTTACAACTTTATTGTGGCTTTAGGCCTATAATAGGTTTTTGTACGTGTTTGATATTCCGTAAAAAGTTAAAAATAAAATATGATAACAACAAACAATTACAATAACAAAAACGGACTATTGAGTAATGCGACACATCAGAATCTTTTAAAATTTTACTTGGGATTCCTGTGGTGTAGGCCTAGCTATAACGGGCGTTAAAATGCATATATCTTTGGCGCGGACGGGCCGCTGTGGTGCCTCTCAAGCACCAACTAAAAAAAGAAAAAGCAACGAGTAGTAACAACATCATGTTTGCGGTTCAGAAAAGGACAATGAACATAAAAATGCAATATTTGTCAACACAAAAAAAAAAAAAAAATCACCAAAAGCGATAAATTAAAATATTGCATTTTTAAAGCAAAATTATGAAAATTAGTACAAAACAGAAATCGTAATTATCATGATTATGTCTCAATGTATTCTTCGTTTCATAAAACTTCCTGATTATCCGCTAAAATAATTGCTTGTCAGTTATTCTATTCTAAGTTTAATGTTCTGATGTCCGCAAATTTTAATACAGAGCATGATCTTTTTTTATACGGAACAGGACAAAATTGTACTTAAATAATCATGGTTTCGTTCGCGGCAGCCGGCAACACGACCATGCACTGTGCAACTTATTCGCGTAACCTGTCTGTCTGTCCATGCGCCCTGTCGCTCCTCAAACGCCGACGCGACGTCATGGCCTTGCCGGAAGCTCTGCTGCACCATGGAAACAAGACTGCAGTAAATAAAATGGCTACACCATGTGGATAAACATATGCCGAATGTGCACGGATAATTTTTTCATATTGTATATTTTACCTTCTAAATCACCAAAAAAATGCCACTCTGCTGCAGTTGGACGCCCCTTCTCATTTTCTAACTTGACCAAACGTCACAAGTCACCGGATCATATATTCATGGAATAATCTTCAAAAATGGACCTAAAATCCGCTGTATTTTTCTAAATCGCGATTTTCGGCAAGTTCACTTTTGACCACTTTTAACCATTTTTGGTCCGCCATAGCGTCTAAATGAAGCATCACTGAGGTAAGTTTTAAGTCAAGCGTTTAGATATGGCCAAAATCTAGATAGTGTTTTTCATTTTTTTAAATTAGGGCCTAGAACTTTTTTATCACCCATGATTCAAAAATTGAACACGGGTCTACGTTTTTACTGATTTTTTGCCTATATTTTAAAAACTAAGCAAAATTTGAAAAAATAAAAAACACTTTCTAGATTTATTTGTCTAAATTAATAAAATTCATGTTTTACAGTTTTTGGTTTTCAAATAATTTTTTTATGGCGGACCAAAAATTTTGGTCAAAAAAGCTGTTTTTTGGGATTTTCTCGAAAATTGTACTTTTTGACCCAAAACTGACATTTTAAATGGATTTATGAGCTCATTTCCGTTCAAAAAATGTATACTTTTATATACTTTACATAAATAGTTTTCGAGTTATGAGGTGAATAATAATGGATAATTAGTGATCCTGTGTGCCTCCTTAAACAGCCAATCACAAGTGGCGATGGTTATTAATCTCAATACTGCACCGATGGACGCTGTGACTCATATGAAGTATATGCATCTGTCCATATGTAACCATACACATTAAATTATGATGTTATGGCTTCCGGACCTGGCGGGCAGTTTGGTTTGTATTTGTTTGACACAGCAACCTACAGTGCAGTACAGTGTCACAATGGGCGATTATTTGTAGATTTGTAGATGCATATTCAAGAGCAGATTTCCAGATATACTTTCTAAGTTCAATTTATCAACCATTATTCTTTACTTTATACAATCAGAAGACTACAAATCAATCAGGTGCTAGTGTTAAGCCCTTTTTAATGGAAGAACTTGGTCATCTAGAATCTGATGAAAGTTGTTTCGTGGAGGTGAAAGGTTGCAGATCACTTTGTATCTGTGTTTTAGTTGCATACTCTTCAAGTAAATAAAATGCAAAAGCAGCATCACATTTACAACATAATTCTCGAGTATAGATTATTTTATAAATATACAGGCTTTTCCCCATTGTGACCAATCAAAGCGTGTGCATAGTATGTGTTTATGGTTTGTTTATCTGATGCAAAAATTATGAAAACAGGGGAATGAGACAGTTAACACTTTGAAAAATCAACACACAAAAAAAGTAGTATTGGAATGGAAGTGGTGTCTTACAATGGTTTTGGAGAAATAAAACCTAAGATCAAAGAAGAAACTTTACATTGATTTGTCTGAATTATTGGACACCAGACAGTTGAAGACTTTATGTTTAATACCAAAGTATTTAGCTTATAAAATTCACTGGCTACCGAATATCACTTTTGAGGCTACGTTACTCATAGTGAACACCGAATATTAAATCATCAATGAGGAAGATAGATCTCTGGGGACAAATATAACAGCACTGTAGCATTTAACAGACAGCTTCGTCACATTCAAATCCACATATACATCCAAATACATCATGGCATAGGTGGTCTCTGCCATCTGGCAGATCAACATATTTACAAGCACACTTAGGCTGAAAAAAAAAATTTGTCTCATGTGCAAATATTTGTTGCTTTTTTTAGTTATCGTTTCTTGCCAGAAAATCATGAGATTCTGATATTTTGAAAGAAAAAATACTTGATTTGATTAAAGGTATTTAAAACTATTGATATTGTAAAAATAAACCAATATTTTATGCTGTGTACTTGAACACTCACAACAAATCATATCTTAATTCAAAATTAAGTTATTAAAAATCTTTAAAACAAATAATAAATTGAAAAAAAACAACATTTTGCATTTGTTTTTTGCTTCACTGCTTAGTCACACCAGAAACGCTAGCGTTGACCAGCGGCAAGCCGATATAGGCCTATCTCCACCGCTTTTTCCAAGCGGCAGCATCGCTAGGAGTTCAATTCAAGTCAACTCGGGAGTGGTGATGCTTGACATATGAGAACATACCATTTTTGGCGATGCTGAGCGGCAACATTGGCTTTCATAGTCATGCTGCTGCTGCTCCACTTGTAGAAAGGTGCAAGCGGCAGAAAGTATGAAACCAGAAGAAGAACTTTACAACCACTACTGGACATGTTACATCAACATAACATCTACATTGACCCTTTAAGACAGCAAAAGGCAAGATCGAAAGTGGTGAACATGGTTGAATTCAAGATGTTTCTGTTGCCATATCAGCAGGAAACAGACTGCCAGGGCAACATGCGCCAACTTCAGGTAATGATGTAGCAGCTGTAGTGAGCAATACATCGCTGGGAAATAAATGTAATATTGTCATCCAACAGGAGCAACTACTAGAGTCCCACAGGTCTTATGATAATCTTTAATATTCCTTGCTGTTTCCAACAGGTACAGACACCTGGAACTTGGCACTAAAACTTGAGAATCCAGATACAGGAGAGGCAACAAACAAATGTTACCCATGATGTTCTATTCATTTATTTAGATTGATGATTCGTGATGGGTATAACTAAATCATCTCCACCAAGCTCAGAGGTTATTTTAAGTACTGGGTTGGCCATAATATCAAAAGTGAAACACAAAGACTTTTGTACCTACGCCTACATCAGAAGAAATCAAGGGCCAAATCAAAAGGGAAGACAAAGATAAAGAAGGGAAATTAACATGCGTAATTTAAAAAATCTTTATTTGGGTCGCATTTTTTCTGTAATTCGAATATGCAAATGATTTTAATTTCAAAACTTAGGTGCATATAACTACATTTAGAAATGTCACCCAGTAGTAAATTTAGAATTCCTTTACTATATAAATTACAGCTTTCAAAATGTGCTTTTTGAAGATGAAACATCGAAATGTCAAAACAAGTGAACTTTGTGAACTTTTCACCATATAATGAAAAAACTAAGGCATTTGTGTGATTTCTTTTATGTGTGATTTTAAGGGGAGTAGACATACTTCATTTATAAATTAAAAGAAGTCCTTCAGCTTCTTTCATTAAGCAGCAGGATGCTAAGAAACATGGATTTTGAAATATATACCCTGATTGTGAAACAGCCCATATGGGTAAGTCCATATGATATCAAGGAGGTCCCCACGGCATCTTTCGGCAAGAAAAAAGATTGCCCATGCCCATAATATCGCGGTCGATCTTGATGCACATAAATAAACGGTTACCGCCCATCCCTAATACATTGAAAGCCCACGTAACTGCACGTAATGTAGCCCGAAATGGCTATTTTTTACATTCTTCCTAGAAGAAAATTTAACGAAGAGATTGTAATGATATAGCTTAATTATAATATTTAAAGTGTTTACTTCACATTTTTTAATGAATCGTCCCGGGGCCAAAAAAAGTGAAATGTATTTCATTCGAGCAAAATACACCATGTTAGGTGGTCTATTGTTTACTCTTAATCAGCTGTTGTTGATTTCACACCCCATTCAGCGTAATTGGGTGTAATATTGCGATAAATTGGGCGTTAATATTCATCGACGACTTTCGCGTACGTAACAGTAACGTATGTGGGTGCTCTACATTGGGCGGAAAAAGTGGACGATCGGGTGTATTCAGAGTCAGACTTCAGACGCACATGTGATGTTGTTACGATTTTCATCATGTGAATCCCAATTGAATCCGTAAGTAAATCACACAATTCGTAATATATATAGGCTTTTATTGTCTCAAAGTTTAACCATATTACTTTTTTTGAGCGATCGTGGAGTGCACCAGGCGGTTATAACGCTTGGAAAAGTGGGACATGTTGTTGACTTGTCGGAAAGCTTATAATTCTGATAATTTTTTTCTATGACATTGACATGTTGACAGTGCAGTATCAGTATTGCAGCATAGCCAGCTGATCAATATTGCAAAACAATCACGGTAAGCTTTACATGATACAAATTACAACATGTACAATGCGTACATCAGATGTGCATGTGGGAAATAAAGGAATAAAGGGGTGGTGCAATAATTTATATGTGTACCACGGGTGGTGAATTATAGGGGGGCAAAGATTTTTGGCAGGCCAAAGGGGGGGGCAAGCATTTTTGGCAGGTCAAAGGGGGTCAAGCTATTTTTGGCAGGTCGAAGAGGGTGACAAAGCGATTTTTGGCACAGATATTTTGGGTAGGCCTACCGTTTCTATATTACGCCCTAAAAAGGTGTAGGAAAATGTTTAAGGAACACATTAAAATATGCAAAATTTCCTGCTCACTGCCCTCGCATTAAAGACAATTTAAGGTTATAAATTCGGGTCCTCCAAAATCTTACTTGTGTAAGGGGGGGGCAAAGATTTTTGGCACGTCAAAAGGGGGGCAAAGGTTTTTGGCATGTCGAAAGGGGGGCAAAGATTTTTGGCACAGCCAAAGGGGGGGGACAAGCGATTTTTGGCAGACCATTTTGAGAATTCACCACCCCAGGGTACACATAATTGCACCACCACTAAGATTATTAGAATGGAGCAGAATTTATGAATCACCATTTCATGATTTCCAGAAATTACACGTCACATGTTTACTGTCATGACTCTTTGTCGATCATCCTCGACCCCTGTAAACGTCAGGTCCTCCCGAGTCCTGTCCGCCGGCCTGTATCAGGGGTAATAAATTTTAATACATATTTTCATCATTATCTATTATCATGTTCGGATGCATGATGATGTAAGAATTGATTGAAAGGCGTTAAGGCGCTGCACTCATGAGTCACGTCATTTTCGTCACTGGTCTGTTGTCGAACTTGAAGGAAAATTAAAACACTGAAATCAAATGCTAAACAAATTGATGCATGTACAACTTTGCTAATCAATTGTAATCCTGCCCCTGTACCTGGTGCGTACATGTAAACCACAGGGCATAGCCCATAGCAGGGGACTTGACCAGTAAAAATATCCCCACAGGCCACAGTCGGGAATCGGTACAGGACAGAGCTGGGACAGTGACTCGACAATGCAATTTTGATTTTGTCTTTGACAAAATGCCACAACCCTGCGCATTAAAGTTAATGCACACTACTAGATTCCATTGCTACATTAGCACGATCAGCTTTGATATTTTTTGTAAGGGATATATTATGTAAATGTTGAAATTTGGAACAAATTTAGTTACTTTGATGAGTCAAATGTATCTTTTAAAACCACCGGTTTTAAAAAGTGTAAAATTTTAGATGCAATCGCCCATCCTGAATAGTTGTGTTTATTTCTGAGCTTCACAGTGTCATGCTTCAGCGATTTCAGCTTTTTTTCGAATGCAATGGTCTCTAGCCTCGAATGTTATCAGTGAGCAAATTTGTGGCTACAGTAGACTTTTTAAGCAAGCCACGCCCTGTATGGAAGTCGATTGACAGAGACGGGAAAATTCTTGTTTAATGGGGGGGGGGAGCTCTCTGATACAAAGATGCCCAGCTCGGCATGGAAGTCGAAGGGGCATATGGGGATTTTATGGAGTTGGCGTACAGTTCCCTGTATAGCTGAGCCTGTAGTTGCCAGGGTATCCGAGACCCGGTCGTACAATTAGTAGCCCCATTGATGTTGATGAGGTACATTGTAACACAAACAAAGAGTACAGTTTTTGCAGTTTATTTACCCTAACTATGTTCCATTTGCCACATTGTTATTTTCAGGTGTCATCCAATAATGGAAAGTTACAGTTGCCATTATACCAGAATAGGCCTACTGCAAATTGATGGAGTGTGATTACTATGTTTATGATTAAGTATCGGTATGTAATTAACAATGAGTTGCAATCTATTTAAAACAATAATTCTAGACAACAAAAAAAAAACTGTTCTACTGGGCCAATGGTCCCATGAGATTTTTTGTGGGTAAGAAATATAAAAAATCCTGACAGACCAGCCCTACAAAAGTCCTTCCGCAGTAGAGCAGAGTTTGTTGATGTTGTCATCTAGAATTATTGTTTTAAATACTTAAAAAAATGGTGACTAAGGCATGCATTTTCGAGAGTTATTTTGTATCTGGGTACCCTACACATTTTTCGGGCATAAAATTGCATAATTATGTCCCTGGACCTAGAGCTAAATGTTAGCATCATTCATGGCTGACTGACCCCCCCAGAAAAAAAAAAAAAAACCTACTACAACATTGTTTTTGTCAACTATGAATAATCGTCATATTAACTATTTAGCATAGGTCCAGGGACACTCCAAAACCAAGAAAATAAATAACATAAATAATTTTAAAAAACCAAAAAAAAAAAACATGATGCTGACTCTCTTACCTGGGTAGTGAAATCTTGGTTGGGTACCCGAAAACCGGACCGAAAATGCATGTCTTAGCGGTGCATCAACAATGGCAAGATGGGCCAGGAACATGAGCCTGGATCTTGTCAGGGACTTCAACATGGGGCCAGGACTTTGTAGGGATTCACCATTCAAAGAGTTCATCCTGTTTGGAAGTCAGTGAACAGCGACTAAGTTCTTACAACTTTACCGTGGGCCAGGATTTAGTCGGGGACTTACCATTCGATAAAATGCCCTGCCCTGTGTAGAAGCTGGCAGGGCCTTGTGTTGGATTTGTAAATTTTCAAAATTAACACTGTCCATGGCCCTGTGTTGCCCAGAGGACAGTGCAGTGTTACAATAGAGAAGGTGCATTATACAAAGTAGCTGGGGGGAATATAGAAGCATTAATGAAACTTCCATTGCATTGGTTAGATACTAGTATGTTTGGGTTCTTACAGTATCGGTTTACAAGAAATTACCTAATTTCCATTTTATCCTTTTCATTTACACATGATGCAGGTGTCCAGAATTTGATATTGATTCGGCATGAGTGTGGCTCGACATCGCTGTGGCTCGACATCGCTGTATTCCTGACGCCATCAGGCACCGATCTGCTTTGTTACCAAAATGGGACTTGTTTGGTCTTTTAACAGTACAAGCACAGTCAATTACAATCATGGATGTACATGTACCATTATGTGCAGGATCCATTCAACCAACTACTTGTGTATCAAACACAGAGCCATGTACACACAAAGTCCATATTCTGGGCCATTTTTTACATCATCGTTGGGCAGGAAAAACCTCATATGTGTTATTGGCCCCTGAACATGTTTAAAGCAAAACCTCCTATGTAACCTCTTTGCAGTTTTGTTTTAAACATGTTCAAGGGCCACAAGTACATAAGAGGTTTTTCCTGCCCAGTGACGATATGTAATTATGTAAACATTATATAAGCGCCCACCCAAAATGACTTTGTTACGCGCCCTGGGTTGTTAATGGAATGAATATGGTAGGAGAAAATTGTTCACAGTGGACAGATATGGTGGATTGTTGAAAATTTGTAAAATATTCCGGTTTCAAAGGAAAAATATTATCAACTATTAAAATTCAGTAACAAGTTAGACAATCTGTCTTCAGTTACATCGTACTTTGTGTCGTTCACCCACACGGTCTTTGTATACCATGTATACTGCCCTATACATGTGTGTATTGACACTGTCAGCTATGGGGGACTCTTTTGCGAAATTCAGCAACCATACATTTAGCACCTACAGGAACAGAAGAATGGATGAGAAGACAAACCAATTTTATTTGAGAACATTATGGAGAAATAATGTCATATGCAAGTATACCCCAGTATGCTTGAAAAATGAATGTGCAGCAATTTACAATGCATGTATTATTGTACAATGCACTTTGAATTTAGTAACGGGGGAAATGAACATATCAACATATGTACACATATACACATACATGTGAACATATTGAGCTAAATCCTTGCTCCACAAATGCATTTAGATGGATCAAAGAAATACTGATACAACTTGTGTCAAAGTTTTTTCAGGAAAGCCCATGCTTTAAGGTAACCCACCACATGGGTAGCATCATGTGACTAAATTGTGCCAGCTGTTTTTTTTTTTTTTTTTAAAATTCATTTTATTGAGCCACAATCAATGATAAAATTGGAAGACAAACAAATTGTGTATTTGTATCTTTAATTCTTTAGTGATTATTGCGATAAAATTGAAATTAAGAACTTGATTTCACTGTTTCGTACCTTTTACGCAAAGCTTTATGAGGCCTAAAATCTCGATAAATTCCTTCATTTCAGTGTGCCGTAGCTTTATCGGAATATTAAAATGGAGAATTTTATCAAGATTTTAGGCCTCGTAAAGCTTTACAAAAGGCCTAAAAATCTCGCTTGAATTGAAATTGAGAAGTTTTAATTGATTTTAATGTCCCGTAGCTTTTACCCAAAGCTTACGATGCCTAAAATCTTGAAAAAATGCTTGATTTCAATGTGCCGTAGATTTTACGGAACGTGGACAATTTTATCAAGATTTTAAGCCTCGATTTACTAGGCCTAAACTCTTGATAAAATTGAAATTGAGAATTTTAGTTGACTCCAATGTTCCGTAGCTTTTACGCAAAGCTTTACGAGGCCTAAAATCGTGATAAAATCTTTGATTTCAATGTGCCGTAGCTTTTACAGAACTTTGAAATCAAGAATTTTATCGAGATTTTAGCCATCGTAAAGCTTTACTAGGCCTAAAATCTAGATAAAATTGAAATTGAGAATTTATTGATTGTTCCGTAGCTTTTACGCAAAGCTTTACGATGACTAAAATCTTGATAAAATCTTTGATTTCAATGTGCCATAGCTTTTACAGAACTTTGAAATCAAGAATTTTATCGAGATTTTAGTCCTTGTAAAGTTGGCATAAAATCGAGATAAAATTGAAATTAAGAATTTAAATTGATTTCAATGTTCCGTGCTTTTACATAAACTTTACGATGCCTAAAATCTTGAAAAAATCCTTGATTTCAATGTGCCGTAGCTCTTACAGAACTTTGAAATCAAGAATTTTATCGAGATTTTAGGCATCATAAAGCTTTACTAGGCCTAAAATCTAGATACAATTGAAAATGAGAATCTATTGATTGTTCCGTAGCTTTTACGCAAAGCTTTACGATGACTAAAATCTTAATCAAATCCTTGATTTCAATGTGCCGTAGCTTTTATCGAGATTTTAGGCCTCGTAAAGCTTTACTAGGCCTAAAATCGAGATAAAATTGAAATTAAGAATTTAAATTGATTTCAATGTTCCGTAGCTTTTACGCAAAACTTTACGATGCCTAAAATCTTGAAAAATCCTTGATTTCAATGTGCGTAGCTTTTACAGAACTTTGAAATCAAGAATTTTATCGAGATTTTAGTCCTCATAAAGCTTTACTTAACCTAAAATCGAGATAAAATTGAAATTAAGAATTTAAATTGATTTCAATGTTCCGTAGCTTTTACACAAAACTTTACGATGCCTAAAATCTTGAAAAAATCCTTGATTTCAATGTGCCGTAGCTTTTACAGAACTTTGAAATCAAGAATTTTATCGAGATTTTAGCCATCATAAAGCTTTACTAAACCTAAAATCTAGATAAAATTGAAATTGAGAATTTATTGATTGTTCCGTAGCTTTTACGCAAAGCTTTACGATGACTAAAATCGTGATAAAATCTTTGATTTCAATGTGCCGTAGCTTTTACAGAACTTTGAAATCAAGAATTTTATCGAGATTTTAGTCCTCGTAAAGTTGGCCTAAAATCGAGATAAAATTGAAATTAAGAATTTAAATTGATTTCAATGTTCCGTAGCTTTTACATAAACTTTACGATGCCTAAAATCTTGAAAAATCCTTGATTTCAATGTGCCGTAGCTTTTACAGAACTTTGAAATCAAGAATTTTATCAAGATTTTAGGCATCGTAAAGCTATACCAGGCCTAAAGACTAAAATCTTGATAAAACTGAAATGAAGAATTTTAAATAACTTAATAGCCAGCCACCCAGCATTTCCACTGTGTATAGATTAAGGTTACCTACATGCTGATGCTACAGTCAATGTAGGCTAGTGTATAAATCACTGTAGAAGTCCAGATTTAAAATAAAATAAAAAATAAAAACACTCGAAAATGTCTCAAACGTGTTTATATTACTAAAATTTGTGAAATAGTATGGCTATTCTGACACAAAAACCTAAACGGTTTCATCAATCATACGTGTTTGTATGCACTGTGGTGGTCTTTACACTGCGCCGTAACTTCAAGGGCTGCTTGTGACATACATAACACGCGCTGTACGTGAGATGAATCTGAATTGCCCGATACTATAATGGCGATTTCATCCGTAAATACTGAACAAATCATGCCAAATTTATTCATCTTGGAAGTTCTGTCCCGGCGCACTTTTAGTATTATTGGAAAGTGTGTAGTGTTTTTTCCATTTCCATACCACACATTCATATTTCTTTGTGGTTTTTCTTTAAATTGATGAAATTCTGTACACTATTCTCGGTAAATTGAAAATGTTAATATTTATGCGCGCTATCGGCGGAAAACACGTCTGTCAGCGGTATGATTTCAACGCATACAATTAATAATTTGTTTAACTCTTAATATTTATTATGTAGCAATTTTACAGCAAAAATAAAGTTATTACTACATGAAAATTGAAACGTTAGGTAATTATTTATTTTATTCTTTGAGTTTGATGCATTTTTCCATCTGCAATTTTGTGCTTTCGTTCGTCTTTGCTTGCGCTATGGGAAGCCCTTGTTTACGTCATTTGTGTGACGTCACAGTAGTGCTTTCGCGAAATCCCTTACTGGAGGAAACAATTCACTCACCAATAAATCCAAATACTTTATTATCGAAAATGCGTGTATTGGCGATGCGTGTCCCCACCTGACCCCCTCAGATTTGCTTTATATTTTAGTCATATGTTGTACCTGTAAAAATATTAAAACCTGCAAATTTGAGGTCTGTAGCTCTTACGGATTTTCTGTGGCAGCCATTTAAAGTTGGAGTATGGGGGTCTAAATTTGGATTCAAAAGTTGCCCTTTAAATAAATGTCATCTTTGGGAGTCTGTGACTTCTTTACAAAATAGAGAGAGGTCTGAAACCTTGTATACACACTAACTGCATAACAATTTGTCAAAAAGTAATAAAAAAAAAATCTGTAATTACTTGCGTTGTGTCACGGGGTCATTAAATATGCAAGAAAAATGTAATGTTTTGTAAACTGGCAAGTTTAGCCCTCTAAATTCACATTTTTGTCAGATTAATTATTTTTGTTGTCACTGATGCTAAATATAGGATAAATACAATACATATCCAAAAATTGAGGTCACAACTCATTCACATTTGAACAGCGCCCTCACGAAGATGAAATTTATTGCAAATTCAACATTTTCAGGGGTCCAAAGTCGATGTGGTCCACCTTCAAAATTTATAAAACATTTTTTTTTATATGACTACTAGTCTAAAATTACAACTTTGCAAAGTCCCAGGAATTGTCTAGGTTGACTTCATATAAAGCGACAAGCCCAAAGTTGACCATTTTCTTATGATTGCATGTACTGCAAATGTGCGAATTTGGAAGGGTTAAAGTCAAATTGGCCCTAATATTGAAAATAAAATGGAAATTAAAGTAAATAGGGCCAATAACTACGCATCTAGTCATTTATTTTCAATATTGTGGCCATTTTGACTTTTAAACCTTCCGAATTCGGCACATTTGCAGTACATACAATCATAAGACAATGGTCAACTTTGGGCTTGTCGTTTTATATGAAGTCAACCTATAAAATTACTGGGATATAGCAAAGTTGTACTTAGTCATATAAAAGTGATGTTTTATGAATTTTGAAGGTTGACCACATTGACTTTGGGCCCCCTGAAAATGTTGAATTTGCAACTTAAATTTCATCTTGGCGAGGGCGCTGTTCGAAATGTAAATAAATTGTCACCTCTATGTCTTGGATATGCATTGTATTTGTCCTATATATCGCATCAGTGACAACAAAAAACAATTATTCTGACAACAAATGTAATTTAGGGGCTAAAACATTAATGTTTTGTATACTGGCAAGTTTTAGCCCCCTAAATTCACATGTGCGAATTCGGAAGGTTTAAAAGTCAAAATGGCCACAATATTGAAAATAAATGACTAGATGCGTAGTTATTGGCCCTATTTACTTTAATTTCCATTTTATTTTCAATATTGGGGCCAATTTGACTTAAAGCCTTCCAAATTCGGCACCTTTGCAGTACATGCAATCATAAGAAAATGGTCAACTTTGGGCTTGTCGTTTTATATGAAGTCAACCTAGACAATTACTGAGACTTTGCAAAGTTGTAATATAAGACTAGTAGTCATATAAAAAAATGTTTTATAAATTTTGAAGGTGGACCACATCGACTTTGGACCCCCTGAAAATGTTGAATTTGCAATAAATTTCATCTTCGTGAGGGCGCTGTTCGAAATGTAAATGAGTTGTGACCTCAATTGTTTGGATATGTATTGTATTTATCCTATATTTAGCATCAGTGACAACAAAAATAATTAATCTGACAAAAATGTGAATTTAGAGGGCTAAACTTGCCAGTTTACAAAACATTACATTTTTTCTTGCATATTTAATGACCCCGTTACACAACGCGCAATTACAGATTTTTTTTTTTTTTTACTTTTTGACAAATTGGGCATGCAGTTAGTGTGTATACAAGGTTTCAGACCTCTCTCTCTTTTTGTAAAGAAGTCACAGACTAGACATTTATTTAAAGGGCAACTTTTGAGTCCAAATTTAGACCCCCATACTTCAACTTTAAATGGCTGCCACAGAAAATCCGTAAGAGCTACAGACCTCAAATTTGCAGGTTTTTAATATTTTTACAGGTACAACATATGACTAAAATATAAAGCAAATCTGAGGGGTCAGGTGGGACCTCCTTGATATCATATGGACTTACCCATATGTTACTTCTACTATGTGTTCAGTGTAAGGGATTGAATGGCCAATCAGAATGAAACAGCAATCAAATGCATTGACCATTTCTTTTGTAACCACATGCCAATCATCTGATGCTTATCAGACCATGCAAACCGGCGAAAAGCTTGATATCCTGCCGGCCCTATGCTTGCGCGATTTAGGAAAGAATTACGTGGACGGTAATCATTGGAACATGTCAAAATTCTCAAACAACACACTTCTTCTGGGGCATCCGAAAAGGAAGGTCAAGATATTTGGAGAGCGGCCTTATGATCATACTTCTCTCGGGCTTGGATCAATAATTTAGGTATGATTGGTTAATTTTGAATTAATTAATTTTGAATTAACCAAGCCGCTTGGTGGGAATTCCCACCAAGGAGGCTATTTTGCTATTTTTTATGGCAAAATAATTTATTTTTATTTTAATCGGATCGGATCGTCATCTCGTATTTTTGATATTGATTTGCTGATAAGCACCTTTCATTTGTTTTAAACAACTTTCATCTTCATCATCGCCTGCGATTTACGGCCGACAAAATCTTGTTGTGAGTTTTGATGATGATCACAATTTTTAAGGCTTTAAGCTTCCATAAAACACAAGATCTTTCACACTTGCAAGCATTGCATGGGGAACCGCACTAGATCAAAACAAGAACTATCCATGCATGAAAGGGAGTGTTCCCACAGCCCAAGATTCGAACTCCCTGCAAGCACATCTTCTATCCCATCTACAACAACTAGATGCATCTCACCAGTCCCCTTACAAACATCTACCTCCTGTCCATCCCCAATACCAATAGATCACATGATGTTTGAGGTCAATGAGGAAGACATGGAAGACCTGCTGACGAAGACAGAAGAGCCAGAAGTCAACACCACTTCAACTTCTTCTTCAGCAACACCACCACCTCACATGCCTCAGCGTCCAAATCTACAGCCCCCCCCTTCCCCCTTACACTCGTTGGCCAATTCCAAGTTTGATATCCATCCCCACCTTGCCTGGGGAGATCCACCATCTCCGGGCAGGAGACGTCAGGGGAAGGATGCGGATGATGAGACGGATGACCGACGAGGCGGAATATAGTTTTAGCGAAGGGCCACCGAGTAGATTTGGACGAAATTTATACCGATTGGTAACAGAAAGAGCACAGCTGCCTGATGGGACTTTACTGGAGGTGGTGACGGAGGAGCCAGTACAGCCACAGCCAAACTTCCAAAATTTCATGGACTATTGGTATAATTAGGCCTAATTAAAAATATTTCTCCATGTGAATCCAATCAGTCACAGGTGAGAAGTCTGGATTTAATTTGGTCCAGGAGTGAGGGAATGGGCATCCTCAACCGCTTCCAACCGTCACCCTCTTTGTTTTGAATGCCAAAGGCGGTTTTGTAAATAATGATTGTTACCAGCTGTTGTTGTAGGTCTAGGCCAAATTCTATATTATAATTGAAAAATTAATTTACAAAAATTTTGTGATTTTATTTTGTATATATTTTGGAAATTGTATTGAATTATAAGTTTTGGAATGTGATTTTGAAATCAAAATTTGATGATACAATGAGTGAAAAAAAAGGCGAATAGATTGTATAGGCCTAGGCCGGATTGTCCATTAGGCTGTTCATAATTTTTGCACGTTTATTTATTCTTTAATTCAAATTTTTCAGGTTTGGGTATCTGCCACCGATTTATTTATTAGGCCCGCTTTATGCAGCGTTGTCATGTTTTCAAGTCAAAATTAATCCATCCAAATTCAAATTAAGGAAATTAGGCCAATAATAAATCAATTGCAAATTCGGACAATCATACAACAGTTGAATTATGGTGTGCTATATTACAACATTGTATGCTAATTCATGAATTATAATTATATATTAATGCAGAAAAGAAAAGGCCCATATATTATATATTCTATTCTTTCAATGTCATAAATGTACCAGGTTTTCACATGTAACATACATGTGTATGTTTTTTTGACAAGGAAAGGAAGAACCAAAAACAATTTTGGGGCCATTTTGTGACCAAAGAAGACAGTCGATTTACTTTCTACATATATGGAACTGCATAAACAACTTGACTTGATTTTGGTTCTCAAATTAGGTATGATCGGTTAATTTTAAATTAACCAAACCCCTTGGTGGGAACTCCCATCAAGGAGGTTATTTGCTATTTTTAATATATATAATTTTAAATAATTTATCTTTATTTTAATCGGTGATCGAATTGTTATCTCATAATTTTGCTATAGATTTGTATATCTATAAGCAACTTTCATTTATTTTAATTAACTTTTGTTTTGATCATTACCGGCAATTTGCCTGTGTTTTACGATGATAGCGTTTTGATTTTAAGCTTCCATAAAGAGTTCCTTCCAATACGAGATGAAATGCCATCACCGATAACATTTGTTTTATACATGTCCCTTCATATACTTAGGTTTTGCATCCATAATATATTGTTATAATAAGGTCTTTTAATGAACATGCAATTGCCGTATTTTTGTTTTGGAAACACTATTTGATGATTTCTCGATAGTGCACGTATACGATCTTTGACCGGGTGATAGGAAGGCGGCCAGGTCACAAAAATGGTTTTGTTTTTATATAGTCTTGCTATGGGCAGGTTTTACTTTCGGCTGAGTTCATTTTGCAGGTTGGTCTGAACCATGGCATGTTTTAAAAATGACGAATTCCAGTTTTCTTGAATTCTATATTCATTAGTCTGTGTACAAACTGAAAAATTTCAGGTTTTTAATTTTTTTACCAAATTTCTATCATTTTTAAATATGGTATTGCACCATTTTCCATCTGAAATCGTCCACATGGTCAATGGCGGGGAAATCTTGCCAATCTCATTGCTAAAGGGCGCATATGTTTGCCCCGCGCCGGACGCAAAATGCAAAAAGCCTAACCGCGTTTCCCGCGCACTACTAATAACACGCGTGCGTTTCACCCTGCCCTGTACCTCGTGCGAGACTTCAAAACAACATCTCTCACCAAAGACATGGCCGGCCGGGAAATTCATACGGCTTGATGAACAATATTTCTCTTTTTTATGGAAAATATTGCTTGGATTTTGGTAAAACATGCGGAAGTAGTATCTTAATTACGACTACTATAATATTTACAGTAATTTCTTGGCCAAACTGGAACACTATAAACGCTAGTGGCTCCGCGATAAACACATGCGAATATAGCGTGGTACAGAAGTAAGCATAGACGCGCCTTACATTGCGTACACGCTTAGTACGCTACATGGACGCAACGCGCATGTTCCAGTTTGGCCAAGAAATTACTGTAAATATTATAGCTGCGTGCATTGCAGGAATCAAGATGATCACATTTGAAAACAAGGGTTGTTTGATAGCGGTCTACTGCCACTTTTGATAGAAAACAGCAATTAAAACATGTTCATTTTCGTGCATGTTTTCAATTTTTCGTACAAGCCTTTTCCTCTGGGAGCCGTTTTTTTCATTTTTTTAAATTTCCGTCAAAAAACAAGAATTTACACCAGTATTTGACAGCCATAGCAGTCAAGTTAGCTCAATCGATAAGGCGTTCGACTGTGGTACGAGAGGTAGCGGGTTCGAACCCTGGCGGTGCCTATACGCTCACGTGGAAAAATTGAGTTGGCTTGAAATTCCCCTGGACAAGGAACTCACTGCTAATTTGTCTCGTTGTAACCCGTACGAAACTCGGGGAGCTGATCCTGGTTGCGATGGTTATTTGTGGAATGTCTAGGGTGTGCGCTCTTGAAGCAGCTAAGTCCCTGATTTGTTGTTTAATGGTTTGTGGAATGATGCGGGGCCGTAGTGGTCAGCGACAACCTGTAAAGTGTGCTGAGGCTTGTGGATCAACGTCTAGGCGTTGTGCCTGTGCGTAGCGCACTATAAATCACTGCGCTTTTTTTTTTTTTTTTTTTATTGCCTACATTAGGCTGAAACTGTCAAATTTCCACCATTTTTATCAAATATTTCTAAAAGATGGTCAAAATTCAAAAAAATAAAAAAACGGATCCCAGATTTTCATACCTAAGTTTTTGAAAATCAATAAGATGAATCTTTTTTACTGAAAATATAATTAGTTACGGTGTACATCAAATTTTGGGTCAAAATCACGCTTTTTGATGATTTTCTCCAAAAGTAAGCATAGTTACATAAATCTGATGTCACCGTTGGATTTGTCAGGTCATTTCCATTCTACTTTTATACACTTTAGATCAACAATTTAGAAGGTGCAAGACCAAAACGTTTTTCATAATTCCATGGTTCAGACCAACCTTAAGGTGAAAGCACCTATATTTAATCACTTTAAGGTGATGATTCTCCCAAAATTCTTAAGTCTCAAAAATTATATATAAAATGTGCACTTTGGATTATTGATTTTATTTTAATCATGAAATTGATAAATGGTTACCAATGACCGTGCCAAGTCGCTGTATATCATCTCGGTACATGTGCACCGGCAAATACAAAAACCTCATCATCAATTGTTTTACTATTTCATGTCATTTCAAATTAGCAAATTTGTGCATTTCAAAGAACGAAAACGTTTAGTTTGGGTCAAGTAGGATTGGGTCAAGTTTATCATAGCCAAAGACACAACTATCTAATGAAAATTAAAAAACTAAGACCTACCGGTTGTCCATTTATTTATTTAGATGAAACATAGATGAAACTACTTGCCTTGAGTTGCTGAATTTTCAGTGCAGTGGTTGTAGTCCTTGCCCCTATAATATACATATCTTACTTTTCACCAATGCGCTATAATTTTTGAGAAAAATGCAAAAATAGGCACAAAATTGACCAGAGGTGTAGTACCCCCTTAATGCAAATCACAGTCAACAAATGCTGGCTCATTGGTGGTGTAGGTGGATTCCATATCCCTACAGGTAACATTTTACTCCATGCTGGAACAAGAGATGGTTTCATTGATGATGCGCTGCTTTGTTTCCAATCAAAAACTGGGAGTGAAGATTACCACGATGAAATGAATAGTGATGTGTCAAATGGTTTCAAAGTCAACTTTTACCAAATATCCCCAATGATCTTACCAATTAACATTATCTCTGTTGTACGCGCTGTTTTCTTCCACCTCTGTGGTATTTCAAAATGTCATTTTAAAGTTGTACATCATTGCTCTTAATGCTTTCAGTGTTTACAAATTATTTTATGGTGCAAAATGTTAATACTCATAATTACCTTATGTGATGAGAAGTGAAAATGAAAAAAGTGATTTTACACTTTTCATTCAAATCTTGTATTTTTATATCGTATCAGTTAGTGGAGTGTGCCCTTAAGGCCAGAGTAATGGAAGACACATTCGTCCACGACCGAATTTGAGATTTTTGGATATTTATCAACACTAAGATGTATTCTATCACTTGAAACTGATAAAATACAACTTGCTAATATTTATACGTATTTTTGCTTGATTTATTTCACTCTTTTCAACTCTAAAAAGTCACATGGCTCAAGACAGCTTAGTAAATTGGCGGGAAATAATGAGTCAGAAATGCGCGAATGCGAAATATTGTGATTGCGATTCGCGTCAAGCGTGACAGCGTAACTTTATGTCCAACGCAGTCAAGACGATCGGTATGTTGTTAACGCCAGCAAATGTGGTGTAAACAAAACAAAAATTTGCAGTCAAAATGCCACTTAGATTTTTTAATTATTTTGAATTTTGGCGCACTGAAAGCAGACATTATAGATTCATTGGTGCAAAAAGATGCATATTAAGACCATGCACCAGATACAGCTTTTACAAGTGTGAAAGTCTTACCGTTTTAAAATTTAAGGACGTTTTGTGCATAATTTTGACATTTTTTTACTAAAACGTTGATTTCTCAGAGTTCACTTTTGACAATATTGCGCGATTTTTGTGACAAGATAACTCGAAAAATATGCAAGCAAATGGTAAACTTTTTGCACTATCCTTTAGAGTACATCAAAGTCTAGGGAAGGTTTTTTCATTTTTTCAAAATATTTGTTTTAAACAAAAATATACACCATTATGTGCAATTTTTAGCTTAATAGAGTGACAAAATGGGTTTTTACAAATTTTTTCAATATTTGAAAAAAGAGACAAATTTCAAAAAAAAATAAAAAACCTTCCCTAAGTTCATGTCTCTTCTTCATGAAAAGCTAACTGATTTTTTTTTACTCCGAACGGATTTTTTTCTAAGTTGTCACAAAAAAATTGGGGTAAAAAAGTGATTTTTTGTGATTTTTTCAAAAACTTGATATTTTTGAACAAATCTGACGTCATGGGATTCCTTGACTCATTTCCATTCCAAAATTAGTTTTTGATACTTTGGACATACAATTCAGAAATAATGAACCTCGAAAAGGTCCATGTTCTCTCCCATTACTCTGCCCTAAGTACGTTTCAAAACAAAGTGGCGTGATCACTTTGAAGCTTCGCGAACACAACACGTGCAGAAGCGCTATCTGTGGAAACTGAGATTCTAAAAACAATATTATTGGAGTCGAATTTGGGATTCGCCAGGAAGCGGGTGAAGTCAAATTTCACTCCGTTTTTTTGACCGTATTTGGCAATTCTTCGTATGATTTTATTATAAAATCAAAAACATCATTACTGAATGAATAAAAAGAACAAACTGGAGGCGATTGTTTGACGTGTTTGCTGAGAAACTTTTTCTAATACCGCTTGTAGAAAAAGGGGAATTCCCTCGCCAGGTCACCGCATCTTCTCACCTTACAATTTCATATTTAAATTGAACAATTCAATATATTTTTATTTTTGTTTAGAAAGTCTTTAATTTGTTTAATCATGTAATTTAATTATATAGATAGGGGTTACAACATTCACAGGCTCTGCTTATAGTTGTACTCCCCTATCTTGTTGTATTTTATGTGCCCAGGTCACAATAGAAGTGATCTAATATTTTGAAAGTGGTATTAGTTTATCCGTTCGTGGTGACTTTTGAAGGAGAGTGGGCATTATCAGCATGGTAACCACTACCGCTATATAAATCAACTACATTTGTTTATGATGACTTTCCAAAACTTCTTTTGTGATGACTTTCCGAAGATTTTAAATTCAAGGTAGGCCTAGGCCTATATTGGATAGCAATTTGAGTTTATTCATTTGTCATGAATTTCGATGGGGGGGGGGCATTATTACCATAGTAACCACAACTGCTATCTATATCTCAACAATGAAGCAATACTGAAAAAAACATAGACAACAGCTACTCTTAAATGTTTTATAATTTCATTCAACCTTATTATCATGTGTACTTGTAAAACATATACCGGACATTTAATTTCATTAATTTGCTTATCAGTTCAGAACTATAGCCCTCTGGGCCTAACTGTAATTCTGTCACTCATCATTGTATAATGAATTTTTATCATTTATTGTATATTATTCTTTGTATCTTCATTATGCATTATTCTTTGTATCATGCAATGAGTGAAAAGATAATAATAAATATATCATTAATATAATAAATCTTTCTACCAATCCATCATATTTCTTTCACTTTACACAGAATCATGCGTAAAATAACATATGATTCTGTTTGACAGAAAAAAACAAGACCGACTGTTGGATCTTGTATCCAAAAGATGCAGAGGGGAATTACGTGTACTGCACAAAAACTTCATGGAATTATGCTTCCAGGCCAAGTCTGGAATCATAGCATGCGTTCAAGGAGACAGAGAATCACGCTTAAGAAAATGTCACACATGCTATTTACATCGAAAAACAGACCAAGTTGGACTCCGAGATGTTTCAGACACACAGTATGTATCACATCTTTTAAATGCAAATACTTCATTTGTCAGGTGGTAGAAAACCAGGGTTACAATTTAAACACCAATAGATGAATCTTCACACCGTGAAGCGTGTCAAAATCTAGAACATTTGCAAGAATGTTAAAAGGCTGTGTGCATAGTGCTATGCATTCAATGTCATTGGGACATATAAGATCTATCATCACAGCCAATAAAAAACTAGGGGTAGGCAACAATACTAGGTCATGGGCATTCCATTCACTCATGAGACTTTATCAAAAGCGTCAGAATGCATCAGAGAGTGTTAAGAAATGCAAAATGAAAACGGATAACATACATGTATATTGAAAGACAGAAACAAGATTCACAGGACTTCAAGCTGCTGTATTCCAGAAGTTGAAGATGGAACATAAGAATTTGAACACCAACAGGTGCGAGTCTTCACACTGAACTACTCAGCCAAGTGTATTGAAATCTAGAACATTTGCAAGAACGTTCAAAGGCTGTGTGCATAGTGCTATGTACTCAATGTCATTAGGACATATAAGATCCATCATAACAGCCAATAATAAAAAAAAACTAGGGGTATACAACAATACTAGGTCATGGGCATTCCATTCACTGAAGATAAAATGTAAGTGTCAGAACGCATCTAAGAGTTTTAAGAAATACAAAATACAAAATGATAATAGTATATTGAAAGACAAAAACCAGGTTCAGAGGTCTTTGGACACGTTTCTGGCTGTTCTAATCCTGAAGTTGAAGATAAACATAAGAACTTAGTTTCCACCAGTTTATGGAGACAAGTGCCCAAGATAACATAAATGTGAAAGAGGCAAGTGTAACATTATTGATGCATATTATGTTACGTTTGTGTTTTAGTGTATGTAAACACCAGCAAAAGGGGTATACATATTATGAGAAATCTGTATGTAGCCATGAAGGTACATGAACCAAGGAGATCCACTGTTCTACTCCAGTTACTTAAGCTGCAGAGATGCAGGCAATCAAGCTTGAGCAGGAATTATGATTTTATGTTTAAATATTTATTTTATTCTATTCTTACATTTACTGTTATTATTTTATTAATTTTTATGATTTTTTCTATAGGTTGGGTAATTTGAAAAGAAACTTCATAAAAATAGTATAGCAGTTGCTATTTTAATACTATTTTAAAAATACTGAAGGCCCTAAAAGTGCCAATCTAGGCATGATAACAGTTGTATTAAGAAGCATATATGCCAAGCACTGCTTGGAGGCCAAAGCATGTTTCAAACACAAGAGAAGATGGCCCTTTCCTACATAAGCAAAATGAGGAAAATCTCCGTAAATCAGAAAATTGGGTCAACATTTGTATGATAGAAAATTTGTGATACTTTGAATATTTGGGTCAGTTGAAAAAGGATGACCTATTTCAGCATCATCAGTTCATGTTTTAAATCTACTATCCAGGCTGCTATCTATCCTAGACAGCATTACGTTGTACAGAGAGACTCTGGCCCAGCTCAGGGGACCGTGGTAGCAGGCAGGTGCAGTTTCATATATGCTCTCAACAATGTAATTCATCATCTACATTTAAATTCATGGAAATTAGTCCTGAGTTTGTTTTTGATCAGATACGCAATATGAAGATTGATAAATCAACTGGTCTAGATGAATTTAATGTCAAGCTGCTCAAATTAGCTGGACCTTACATTTCAAATTGTCTTGCATATATTTGTAATATATCTTTAAGTAAGTCTATTTTCCTGATCTATGGAAAAAAGCAAAAGTAACACCAATCTATAAATCAGGTGACAAAACTGATGTTGGAAATTATAGGCCCATTTCTGTTCTTCCAATTGTTTCCAAAATTATTGAGAGGGCCATTCATGATCAATTGTATATGTTTATGACTAATGCAGGTCTTCTCTCTGAAGATCAATCTGGTTTCCGTGCCAACCATTCAACTACCACAACTTTACTTAATGTAGAAGATTTTATACTTAAGAACATGGACAGTGGATTCGCTACTGGTGTTATATTTATTGATTTAAAGAAAGCTTTTGACACGGTCAATCATGAAATACTACTTAAAAAACTTGAAAAATATGGTGTTCAAGGCAAAGAGCTTCTGTGGTTTAAATCATATTTGTATAAAAGATCTCAAACAGTTAGTGTAAATTCTTCTTTATCTGACTTTGAAAATGTTAATATTGGAATTCGCAAGGATCAATCCTAGGTCCTTTGTTATTTATTATTTTTGTAAATTGTATGCCTAATGCTGTTAACTGTAAAACTATCATGTACGCAGATGACACAAGTTTAATGTGTAAAGGAAAGAATGTTTTGGAATTGCAAGCTAAATTAGAGTCAAGTCTTTGCAGTGTAGCAAATTGGTTTCATGCAAACAAACTTACTTTAAATGTTGATAAGACCAAGTTTAGGAAAAAAAAAAAAAATTGTTTTGTTGCCCTTGGTCGAAAATCATTCAAATCTCCGACCGGTATTTTTATTTTATTTTTATTTTTATTTCGTACATTTGTACATTTTCAAACTTTTACCTCTTTCTCAGTGGAAGAATAGTGTTTTACTCAGTTCAGAGCTCCATATATATCAAAATACATCAAGATTTCCAAAAATGCAAGACTGAAAATATGTTTCCAAGTCGTGAACTTTTTCACTTTCGCAAATTTGTTTACAAGCGCAAATCACGACGTTGTCAGGTCTGAGAAGGAGACTTCCGGCCCGGTCTGTGGATTCGCCGTGCACTCGACACAAATAGAAATGTTCTAAAATATCGGTAATTTTTTTGTTACGTAAAAATGTATTGTGATATTGGTGAATATTTATTCAAGAAAATATACGTGAATTTTATTAAATAAAATTCATCAAAAAATCAAACAATTTCATTTAAACTTTGCCCACGAACTATACGTTCTACGAACAAGGTATGCATGCTGTCACTCAGAACCGTGCGTATAGGCAGCTCGTAGGAATCGGGCATGCTGATCAAAATGGACGGCTACGCTGTTTGTTTGACAGCCTCCGTAGGCCAGAAAGTGCACTTTAGTCGAGTGGCGAGTATTTCTTTGGATGATGATTTCGATGCTCTGTTCCATATCCAAAAGGGAGACATTCCCTGCCTTCTTTTGTCCGAGGTAAAACTTCGCTTTCGCTGTTTACTGTATGTTCTCATTTGATATTGTCTTCATATATTTTGTGTACAAAAAATACATTTGAGCAGTGCAGTAATTCAATCTTAAAAAAAAAAAAAAAAACAAAAAAAAAAAACCGACCGCCCGACCCAAAATTCCAATTTTTCCACTTGAGGGCAACACAACAATTTTTTTTTTTTGGCCTTATGGTCTTTGGTACCAACCAAATGCTTGAAAAGTTTAATGATATAAATCTAACATATGAGGATACTTTTATTATTGAACATGTTCACGAGTTTAAATATCTTGGAGTAAAACTTGATTCTAAACTTTCTTGGTCAGCTCATGTAGATTATTTATGTAAAAATGTTTCTAAAAAAATTGGTGTCATTAGGCGTGTTAAATACTTCCTGCCTCGTCAAACCATTGTTATGTTATCAAATGCACTTGTTATGCCTCAATTTGATTATGGTAGTTCTGTATGGAGTAATTTTTCTTGTGAATCTCAAGCAAGGCTGCAAGTGTTACAAAATCAGCTAGCCAGGACAATTTTATCTGCTGATATTAGAACACCAATAAGTAACTTAATGAGTGCACTACAGTGGATAAAACTAAATGATAGATGGAATAATCAACTTCTTATTTTAGTTTTTAAGTGTTTAAGAAACCTGGGTCCATCTTATCTATCATCTAAATTTGAATTTGTTCATGATAGTCATATGCATATTACCAGGAATCATTCATCAAATACTCTTGTTGTACCAAAATGTAATTCAAATTCAGGCAAGCGTACATTCCATGCCAGAGCTGTTAATACTTGGAATGAAATTGCACCTCAAATCCGCAAAGAATTAAATAATATGTCTTTGTATCAATTTAAAGCGCGAACAAATACTTCTGCTAAATAATTTGGGATTTCTATTCCCTTATAAATTGTACTTTTTATAAGGACATTTTAGCTTTAGCTTGTATTTTGTATAATCTTTGCCATATGAGTTCAATACTATTTATTATGTTATTGATTTACCATGTGTAAGATGTAAATTTACTATGTATCAATATGTATTACAGTATTTTATAATTGTATGAGGGCCTGCTTGGAAAGCAGTGCTTGACACTGAAGTGGAATTACCCTCAATAAAGAAAGATTATTATTATTATATTATATCATATGACGTGCCATTTGATCTCGAAACACAGACTATCAGCTGATTCACAGCTGATTAAACAGTGGATTTCTATCTGCAATCTCAATTACTGTAGTTATGTGACTGCAAAACGGGTGCTAATTGGGTCAACTAAAACACTGATCTGTCAATTGAAATTACCTGTCGATTGTGCAGGGGGTAATTTTGTAATATTGTATATTTTACCTTCTAAATCATCAAAAAAATGACAATGTGCTGCTGTTGTGTAGTAATGTGCGTGATTAATTGCAATCGGCGCTCAAACTAGTAGGCCTACGCGGTGCGACGCGCTATGTCCGCAGATTTGCGTAGCGCCATGATTGCAAATGTATTTTATTATTGGAATTCACTTTTGAATGTGACGGGAAAGTAACAAACACGCCTCTTCAATAATGTCCGACCGTGATGTCGTAAAACTAGAAATTCAGGAATTGGAGAGGGAGGATGGAGACATGAATAAAGGACTCTAAGAATTATTGTAAAATCTACGCTTGATTGTGTGATTTTTGATGTCTAAGACTAGAAAAAAACTATAACATACTAAGAGAAAGGCCAGCAAGAACGTAACATGGTGGCAGCGGTGGGAGTGTCATGTAGTAATGTGCGTGATTAATTGCAATCGGCGCTCAAACTAGTAGGCCTACACGGTGCAGCGCGCTATGTCCGCAGATTTGCGTAGCGCCATGATTGCGAATATATTTTATTATTGGAATTCACTTTTGAATGTGACGGGAAAGTAACAAACACGCCTCTTCAATAATGTCCGACCGTGATGTCGTAAAACTAGAAATTCAGGAAGAGGAGGAGGATGGAGACATGAATAAAGGACTCTAAGAATTATTGTAAAATCTACGCTTGATTGTGTGATTTTTGATGTCTAAGGCTAGAGAAAAACTATAACATACTAAGAGAAAGGCCTGCAAGAACGTAACATGGTGGCAGCGGTGGGAGTGTCATGTAGTAATGTGCGTGATTAATTGCAATCGGCGCTCAAACTAGTAGGCATACGCGGTGCGGCGCGCTATGTCCGCAGATTTGCGTAGTGCCATGATTGCGAATGTGTTTTATTATTGGAATTCACTTTTGAATGTGACGGCAAAGTAACAAACACGCCTCTTCAATAATGTCCGACAGTGATGTCTTAAAACTATAGAAATTCGGGAAGAGGAGACGGAGGATGGAGACATGAATAAAGGACTCTAAGAATTATTGTAAAATCTACGCTTGATTGTGTGATTTTTGATGTCTAAGACTAGAGAAAAACTATAACATACTAAGAGAAAGGCCGGCAAGAACGTAACAGCTGCAGTTGGGTGCCCATAAACATTTTCAAATTTGACCAACTAAAACGTTACAAGTCACCAGATAATATATTTATGGAATAAGATTAAAAAATGGACTCAAATTTCCGCTGTATTTGTCTAAATTGCAATTTTCAGCAAGTTCAGACTTGCAAACTTAGCAAAATATCACAAAAATGAGACAATTAGTTACTAGATATATGTCTATATTAATATAACTGTTTCATCGTTTTTTGTTCTCAATTAAATTTTTCATGGTGGACCAAGAAATTTTGGTCAAAAAAGCCATTTTTTGAGATATTTTTAAAAATTGTACTTTTTGACCCGAAACTGATGTTCTAAATGGATATACGAGCTCATTTCCTTTCAGCAAATGTATACTGTTATATATACTTTCCATTACTAGTTTTTGAGATGAATAATAATCGATAAATAGTGATCCTGCAAGTTACCTTGAATTATTCAGTCATGCCTTATGAACTTTCATGACTGTATGTACAAGATTTGTACGAACAGTAGCAACCGACATAAATCTGCAGAATCTTGTAATCCTAAAGTGTTATTCCATTTTAGGTTAGAGTATTTTTCAAAGACCTTGACACTGCCCGATTTGGCACTGTTTACAGAAAGTAGAATTCTGATCATGTAATCATGCTGCGTAGCATCGCGTGACGCAGTTCTTTATATGCGATCGCCGATGATCAGGACAAGCGGTTGGCCAGGGTGGAAGGTCTTTTCAAAAATACTGTAGCATTGTCATAATGCATTTTGATGATTTAATAAAAAAAGTCATATGTCACTCTATTCTTGGTTGATGTTTTCTTGACCCTGTTATTTATTACATTATTTTGATATTCTTTGTAGATGAATATTAAATTCTAGTTTATTATTATCAATTCAAGTGACCAAAGATCTGTATCTTCTAAATCAATGAGATGAAATCTATGGCTTCCATTTCATGCATTCCTTGAAGAATGTTTTATCATTGTATGTGAGTGAACAAATACTGTATTTACTATATTAAATTCCCCTTCTATTCAATGCCCCCATCTTTTTTCAAAGAAAAAATGACCAAAATGCAGAAATTTCCATGCCACAGCATGTAAGCATCGTAAGTAAGCTTAAAATTAGCATGTCAAAGTGCATGGACAAATCCTATTCTAACCTACATTTTCATCCAATTCAATGCCACATTATAGTAGAATGTTCATATATTTAAGTAAATAAATCACATTCATGCATATGAAAAATGCAATTATAGATCTAATTTTGAGTTTTTTCATTGAAAATTCACTTCTAATAAATGCAATGTCCCCGAGGTGTTTAATCGAGTAACTACAGCATTAAAAGGAAGAACTTCTGCAAGTTCCTATATTAATGTTCTAGTCTCTCTATGTGCTTCATTCACATCACACAAATGGTGGAGGAGACAAAGAGACTTACAAAACCGATGGTTCAATTTCATCACTCAAGTGGGAGTGTCCATACCATGATTGAATTACTGGACTCCCACTTCTCCCATCTATGCTGTGTCATGTTGCCTTTTGCTTCATTTTAACACTGACAGTCAAAATTGTGAATTAAAATGCAATATGGAAAACATCTCATGATCAGTAAATACATTGATTTACAGCAAGGCTATCTCCAAAAGTGAAATCCAAATAATGCTGTTGTTGACATGTCGACATAAATTTGAAGATGCTGACAAACAAACAAAGTTGGGTTGACTACAAAGTGCCCAAAACTCTCAGGCTGCAGTGCTGCCTGGTATTTTTTTCCAACTTTTACTGCTAATGATCACTAGAATGAGTGCGATATTACACATGGTAGGCATAGACGACAGATAATTTTGTTTATTTTGTAATTAATGTGAACAAATTTGAGTAACTTCCGGCCTACTAAAAATCCTAAATTTATATTCACATATGCCTATATTGGGATTGAATAATTCTGATGTCGACATGGAACAATCAACACTAAATCTTAGCTTTTCATGTGGATTTGGGATAGTAAGTTGAAAGTTTCCATTTGTAACGTCCATTTTGATATGAGAAAAAAGTTGGGGTGTATAAATCAGTCTGTCAATTGGAACACCCTGTATCAACCATTCTGCTGGTCCCAAGTAATGAAATTGTTGTGATTTCGCATAATGCCGAATAACAAATTGCCATTTGTAAAAATTATCCCACATGTGAAGTGTTTTACACAAATTGTCGAGTAGCACGCAAGGTATATAGCACTGTAAAAGATTTGGTAACGTCACTCTACTAACAAAGGGATATGCAGATGTGAGCACAAACACAGGCCATGGCAAAAACAACTTTTGCATTGGGAAAAAGTTTTTGATAATGCCATCCTCTGCTGTCAGAATAATACAGAGAGATGCAGATGCAGAGGGTTCATAGGTCAGTGCCATTTGTCAATATGCAATGATCATAACAATATCAGCAATAAATAAGATATATGACTGTTTTGTCCAATACAACAGCAGAGTTTACACTGAGAATGTCTACACATAGCAATGGATAAACACCTGTCAAAATTGGCCATGTTGGCAAACAGAACGCAAAGAGAGCCAACATGGCAACATTTCAACACTACAATGCCTGGAACTGGAAGCTTTCTGATGTCCCTGACTGCACTTTGGATTGCACTTGGTCCTAACGTAACTCAGTCTTCTTCACTGTCACTCTCTTCTTCTGCTTCCTCAAGCCATGTTACAAATGCATTGGCCTGAAAATACAAAAAAATCAATATGCTAAAATTATTCAACCTATGCTGTTTTGGTCTGCTCAAGAAAACAACATTATACAAATTTGATTTAACCATTTGTTTATTAGATTTGTACAGAACTTTTTCCAGGCATCAAATTGCTTCTTTTTGATCAGAATGAGGTCACTCCTTCCAGGACCACAGCCATTACCACTGGTCATGTCTGCACTGATTGTAAATATCCAAAAGGGACGGAATGGGATGATCAGGGGATAACTCCCCAATTTTCTGGGAAAACTGATTGGGAATACATGTACGGTATGTAGGCGTGTGAATAAATGGAACAGTGGCTTTACATATATCCTCCAAAAGCCTTTCTTGAAATTTGCCAAATTCTAAATGCACCATGGAGAGAATAGAATGTAATCTACTGATGTTGTCCCCCATGTTAATACCCTAGCAAGTCACTACTGCCAGGAATTGAATTGGGAGCTCATGCACCAAAGGTGAGTACTCTAACAGTTGTTTTGCAGATTTTCTGTAACAAATTATGCATACTGTTAACTGTCCAGCATATATCATTTTGCAAAAATGCATATATATATATGCTTAAACTTAAAGGGAACCTTGCAAAAGATTATAAAAAATTTGGCTAATGCCAATGTGAGTGTATACGATGCATCTGATAAAGATTATCCGAATGACCCAGACCAAACAGCTCATCTTTACTGGACAGGGGCTGAGACAAATGACTGAAAATTGCTTAATACTAGGTCTGATCCTAGTAGTAATAGATTACTATCATGTAACTGTTAACAGAGCTGTTTGAAAATTAATCCATTATTTATAATTCCTCTTACCTGCTTCCTGATATTCTGCTGTTGGCTCTTCACTTCAGCATCATCTGTATTGGCTGGGTTTTTATGCCAGCGCAAGATGACCTCCTCACTGAGAACGTCCAGCTCGTATAAGATGTGAAGAACTTTGGGAAACACTGCCAAAGTTGTTGAACATTTGTGACAGTAATCCTGCAAAATTATGATATAAAATTGGATAGATTGAGCCCATATTTATTGGTCGACCTATGAGTCTCAAATGAGTCAAGTCCAATATTTTAAAAACTAACAGCGAGACCAATAAATATTGGAGCGTAAATCATCCAATTTTATCATTATGTTTTGGATCCAATATTTCCACCCACTTGGATTCGTCAAAACATAATAAATGATAATAAATTTGAATTCAACTCATTCTGACAGGATTTACAGCACTATTTTTTTGTGATTCAAAAAATATTATCCTGTTTTGCCAAATGAAACATAGTCCAATCATTAAGTTGGAACTAACTGACCATAACAGTCAAATTTTTATATTCTGGCTTTTTTTTGTGTTTATTGGTGAAAATGGGCAAAAACATGCAATTTACCACATTTTCTTACAACTGCCACCACAAATTCAAAGACTTGTCTAAGCAATCAGAATTTTACGTATAGGCTAGGATATTACTCTTAAGAACAGCTCTGATGGGCCAATCAAATGTTTCACTGCTACTCAGCAAGTTTAAGGGTTGCTGGCCCTAAACCCATTTGAGCAGAGGTACATGCTTAACACGGTCCAAACTGATAAAGAATAATCAGTCCCAGACAACTTTTGTCCCTATCCTACTATCCTTTACATGAGCATGGTTAATGTGTGAAATGACACATTTTTCAAGTCTGCAGTACAAAAAGCCTAGTGATACATACCTCTAATGATGTAAGGCAATCCAGTTGTGACTCTCCACTCTTGTAATAATTCCGTAGTAAAATAACAATTTTGGTCAAAAGCTGCGAAGCAAATGAAACAGGAAAATATAAGTTTATTTTAATTATTGCCAGTTTATTATTTTATAGTAGTACTTTTGAGCAAATTGTCTAGAATTAAAAAAAAATTTTAATGGCGTAGCAATCCTTTTATCAGGCTGGATTATAGTGACATTCAGGTAGACTAATATACGGTAGATCATCTGACAGGCTTTATAACCTGACCCCAGTTCATGCAGGTGGAATCCTGCCTCCTTTGGTGTTATCATCTCTACTTTTTGTGTTGCTTTTTGGAGAGCTTAAAGGTTTAGCCACTTTGAAAGTGACCTTTATTACTCTTTGCCTGTCCCTGCCAGAGGCTACCTGTCCAGCATATATTATTTTGCACAAGATCCTATGCACATGCTTGTATATGTGATGGATAACACTTAAAAGGAACCTTGCAAAGATTATACAAAAACATTTGACAAATAATAGTTACCTTCTTCAGTTCTAGTAGTAACTGCTGCGCTGACAACACCTGTGGTTTTGCCCTCATGTGTGGCATCTCCAGTATACCTTTGAAGACATGATAGTTAAGTTCTCTCATTGAAATATTGTAGGCAAACTTAGATGAGTTGATTTCTAACACCAGGTTCTCCAAGTTGACATTCTCCTCCGAGGCCCGCTGTAATGTCTCCACAACTTCATTGTAAAATACTGTGAACAGAAGGGTAATTTCAGTGTATCATCTAACGGAAGTAATAAAAATCTATTCAATTAATGCAGAATTTTCAATAAAGATGGTGCTCACCATCGAGTTCAAACTTAAAATTGTAAATATGGTATGTCATTGACACCATAGCATCTTGACACAACATCCTCATCTGCAGCCAATGGTTGCTTATTTGATAAAATTTTATTTATTTTTGTTTTGCTGAAGCATTGCAACTGATAAGTTTTTCTCCACTATTACTGCAAATTATGGCTATTGATATAAGTTGGTTTGGCTACAGTATCTCATCCAGATCCTTGCAATGGGCTATTCCAGTTGAAATCCATCCACCCCTTTGGAAAACATGGCTTTATCTCTCACACAGGTGGTGTAGATTCTGTCGCCTATTCAGGTAACCCTACTTGAAATTCACACTGCCTGTCAAGGCCAAGTCTTCCATAAGGGATGTATTTCAACTGAAATAGCCCAATAAGGACAGTGATATCTCTCAAGTGGGGAATTAGTTATCATTCATAATGAATAGGCCCAAGCCTGCCCTCATGCCAACCACATTGCATTGTGCACAAAGGTGTAACTACCAGTGATATACAATGGTTTGCCTCAAGTTTGGTAGTGACGTAGGTGCATATTTTGCTGCGGTTGCAGTATCAAATCATACACATAAAGTTAACTGTGCAATGCGTACACCAAGGTTGTCGGCACACTTGCAGTGCAACTGTGAAAAAGCACTGAAATCACAACCGAACATAAGGCGAACCAAAGAATCAGATCTGTAGGATCTGGTATTTACCATGCATCTTTCACTTGGTTTGGGACCCTCTGCTCATTCTTATATGTTCTCCATTCCTTGTGAGGGATGTTTGGTGTAGCCTAATTATGTTGTTTGTATTTTAAGGTGTATTCTTTAAGGATTTTTGTAACATTTAGTTTTTACTTTTATGTATGTGTGCTCTGTAAAGCGTATCATGCAGAAGTCTCGATGTGCCATATAAATCTCTTTTATTATTATTATTTAATTGTACACCTAAACATAATTTTGAAAGTATAAAAAGCAATTTTTGGGAGTCATAGATGAATAACAATATCTGATTGTGTCAGATTGCAGTCCAAGCATGTCTGTCAACCTCGGTCCACACAAAATTGGGTCAAGTTGGGATGAGGCGACAAAAATTAACATTTCCCCTAGTATCATAGGGAATCGTCGGACCTGGGTAGAAGTAAAATTGCCCCACAGGGCTCAACCTTATTTATGTAACATAATGAAATCAATTACAGGGATACAGTACAGCTACATGAATGACTTGGGTTTGTCATATGATGAACATTGTCATTCAAGAATACCAATAAAATTAAGCAAGCAGGTATCCAATATTTTTATTTTTTTATTATTATTATTCATTAGGCATTTCAACAAAAATATACAGCAAAATTAGACCAGCAAGCAAGGGCTGCCAGGGCCCAACAAAAGTGGCAAATAAAGCACTGACATCTAAAAGATGAGCCGACCCCACCCTTGCAAGCTGGTCATGAAAATAAACAAAGTATTGCACTATAAATACACATAAAAATTACAAAGATTATTAACACATTAAAAGTACAAACATTTTTTAAAAACAGCACTATGTTAAAACTAGAAGCATGAAGCCCCAAGATACAAGAGACACAATATATTGCACTTAGCCAAGCAGGAAAAAAAACACACCACAACATAATGAGATAATGCCCCCCCTCCCACCCTATCACCACAACAAAACATAGATGGCACCAAGGATTAAATTTCTTGAATGGACTGAAAGTAGTCTCTCAAGTGGGATTTGAAGCAGTTAAAGCTATTGCACAAATAAATATCAGTGATGAGACGGGGGAGGTCAGACCATTTTTTTGGGAAGCGTTGGATGGAATGATAAAGAAAAGCATCAGTTTTGGCTTTGAGATGGTGAAAAATAAGGTGATCGGGATGCCTACTATTTGAACGGATTTTATTTAAAGCAGGCATAGCATTGCAGCAGTCAACATTGAGGAGGCATTTGGAAACAAGTGAAATGGACATGTATTCACGTCTTTGGGACAAATAACTGAGGTCAAGACGCGCCTAAGCGAACATTGTACTCCTCCTCGCGACGCTTCTGATGGAGAATAGCCCTGGTGGCGGTCCTTTGACGCGTGCAAGAGCATTTGTGAGACGCTTTGTGTGGGGCATCCAGACAGGGGAGCAATAATCGAGGATGGGCAAGACCATGGTCCGATATAATTGGAGGAGAACCTCTGGGGGAGATTCTCCGGCCACATGGCGAATAAAACCAAGAAGTTTGTTGCTTCTTGCTATAACATCCTTAACATGAGCATCCCAATTAAGCTTATCTGAGATGATGACACCCAAGAGGGAAGATTATTTACCTGATCAAGATTGATGTTGTTAATACTGTACACTCATAGATATAAAGTACGTTTACGAGTGATAGATATAAAATTACATTTGGTAGGATTCAATTGAAGTGAATTACGAGATGACCATACTGAAAGCTTGTCAAGATCCATTTGTAAATCCCTTACATCATTAGCATTGTAAATAGCACGATAAAGAAATGTATCATCAGCAAATTGCCCGATACCAGAGGTCAAGTGCTGGCCTAGATCATTGGCATAAATGGTGAAGAGCAGGGGCCAAGAACAGAGCCCTGAGGAATTCCAGAAAGGACCGAGACCCAATCAGCACTCTGCCCTCTAAAAGTAACCCTCTGAACACGACCTAAGACAAAGGAACTGATCCAGGCAAGCAGTTGACCTCTGATACCATAAGTTTTTTCAAGTTTAGAAATCAGAATGTTATGTGATATACAGTCAAATGCTTTGCTGTAGTCTAGAGAAATGAGGTCAACTTGAGTAGATTTACTGTCCATTAATTCCAAGAGTTCATTTGTTTTATCAAGTAATAGTGTACAGCATGATAAACCAGGCTTAAAGCCATGTTGACTTAATGATAAGAGATTGTTGTTACCTAGATGGACACGAAGGTTGTCAGCCACGATGCTTTCAAGCATTTTACAGACAATACTAGTCAGAGCGATGGGCCTGTAATTGGCAACATTTGAGCGGTCCCCTTTTTATAAACAGGGACAATATTGGCTTGTTTCCAGCCGCTAGGAAGGTGACCAGAACTAAGAGAAAGATTAAATAATTTTGTGAGAATTGGAGCAACCTGGTACATGCAGAGCTTAAGCATCCTCGCTGACAAACCATCGGGACCAACAGCACCATCAGTTTTAAGTTTTTGATGCGGTGTATAACTTGGTCTATGGTTATTTGGAGGGAGCATAAGGGGGTCACAGGTAATAAGGGAGATGTGATATCAAAGGCTGGAGAGGTGGGGGCAGTAAAGTAACTAGCAAAAGTTTGGTTAAAATTGTCAGCAATAAGGGCCGGGTCAGAGCACAGTTTGCCGTTGACAACAAATGATTTAACATCAGGTTCTTTTTTGCGACCACGAACAAAAAGACCAAAAGCGTTTTTACTGTCGTCAGCAGTGAGGAGAGAATGAAGGTAGTTACTGTAAGCAGCTTTTATACCATTGGATACCCTGTTACGAGTTTTTTTAAATGCAGCCCAATCAGTTTGTGATTGAGAAGACTTCGCCTTGCAGCCCAATCAGTTTGTGATTGAGAAGACTTCGCCTTGCGAAAAAGGGCATGTTTACTGTATATTGTATATCTCCAAATGGTAACTTACATATGACATCATTTGGTGGTGGTGTTGCTCCTCGTTGGGGTATATCTTCCTCTGCCTCTTCAAACTCATCTGATTCATCTTCACTGCTACTTTCTTCTTCCATTTCTGGCGATGTTATTGTCAGCCCTGAAAGTTCATTCACAGGTCATGATATTAAATTACATTTTACACTCAAACAAGAGCCCATTATTCATCAATTTGTGACACTGTAATGTTTTAACCATACCTTGGAAACTTGGCATGTTGCCCATGGGGATTGATGCTAACCCAGGTACTGTGTGAGCAAACTCAAAAATAGTGCAAATAGCGCGAGCATACACAAAAGAAACTTTGCGCCATGTTGCCAGGTCTGAACGCTGCACAGGCGTCAGCTGAATTTGAATACGCTTAGAGGGCACAGGCATGGAAAATTCCAATCTGTGTATTTATTAATCTAAGGTTTTAACAATACTGAGAAGGAAGTTGGATACCACTTCCTACGAGTGTGACTGCACTCACTAATTGGAAAAAATAGCTGCTAGAAAATTGTAATTTTTCTACGTTTGACAATTGGAAGGGCAGTGAAAACATTTATATATATTTAAATAAAATCCCATTCCTGATAAAAGTTTACAAATAGTTACTTTTCTTTTCAAATTCAACAGACAAAACGATAAATTTAGGCTCTTAACCAATCAAAAATGAGATTATCATAATATGCACCGTTCTAAGGCTATGTTATGTTGTTTAATTCAGTTGGTACGTAACACATTACGGACAATTGTATGCTACCCTTGCCTAAACAGTTGCCCAAACCAAACTAACTTTAATAAGCCAAATCGCTATTGTAACTTCCGGTTTTTTTTAGGACACTTTGCCCTTTGACCTATCTGGAAAATTCGGGTTTTGTGCGTACAAAATATAATTTAAAACTTGTTACTAGAATAAAAACAAACTTAAAAAACATTATTATTAAATGAATTAATTATTTAAATATTTTTAATGATAACATTATGACAATAATAAATAAATTATTAATAATTACAGCAATTTTCCCGATAGGTCAAAGGACAAAGTGTCCTAAAACTGCAAAAACTGTCCCACAATGCATTGCAAACTTCCAATGCCGATTGGGCTTATTGCATCTTGCCACATCAAAATGATGCAGTTGTGCTCTCAGAAAAACTCTAAACTGCTTAGTCTGAGAACTGCATACTGCATTATTTTGATAATTATGAAGGGCAAGCTACAATGTGGATTACATTATGTGACTGAATCTTGCCATGAGTCAGTTCCAATTCTTGTGACGTAACTATTAATAAGTTTAAAAATAATATCAGACCTACCTAATACCTGTTGACAAAGATCCAGCTCCTCATCATCCTCAGGTACAGGTGGTGTCCAAACATACCCCTAATCCATCTTCTCCAACAACATTTCGATCAATACCCCTACTTGCTTCATCGTCCTCATCATCATCTGCACTGGATGGTATTGGTTTGCTTGTCAAGAAAGTTTCCGCTGGTAAAGATACATTACACCCTATTTTCACCTGTAAAGGAGCAATGCAAAAATAATGCAGAGGATTTAGTAAAATATTTTCAATAAATTTACCTTCACACTACCTTGCCATATACCGCTCCGCTGCACATAATTTTGGAATATTGTTCACAAGTTTTGACTTCCATCGGTAAGTGATGCGTTGTTGAATTACAATTATTCGTAATTAAAATTACGCCAAATAACAACTCGACTGAACATCCTAGCTCTCCTGCAAATTAAAAGCAAGTGATGCTTGTGAACATGAAGGAAGTAAACTGAATGTGTGAACAACTGTTTGCAGATTTAAGGCACTCCTACAACCTCAGGTAATACTAAGGTTAGAATTACTACTAATTTTACCTCATTATCATAATATCAATTTAAATGGGTTGCAATCAATTTAATTTTTGTATCACTAAATTCAGAAACTTGTTATTTCAGTGACAATTCATTCGAATCCTCACAAAACTTTATAAATAGTCCTTCACACACAATTGTAAACAAACACATCTCTGTATAATGCATCAATTGTTAAATCAGTAGAAGTCACTTATACTAAAAGCAGCAAATATGGATGTTACAAATTTAGTAGCTAACAAGTTGTACATTTTTACTACCATGGCCTTAGCAGCCAATCAGAGACAAGTGCGTTCAAAGTATATACGCTGATGTATCTTACAATTAAAGTTACTTACCCAAATGAGAGTATAGACCCTGATTCTACTGTAACTCCACTACTAAGGTGAACTCCATCACATAACATAGCCCACTTGACCTTGCAATTAGAATCTATTGTAACATTATTCCATACATACACATTCTCTAATACCACATTTTCACCTGCAAAAAAAAAAAAAAGATACAACCTGATCCGAGTACTGTTGTGTAATTTGTCCATTTCATTGTTGGTCAAAATCAAATAAGAGAAAAGGTATGAAGGTTTACTCAATTAGGTGAAAATTCCTGAATATGTCTTTGGTAACCACAGAATTAGAGACAGAGAACCAGGACTCGACCTTCATCTTGATACAGGCATGGAGCAAAAATTAGGGTATTCGGTTTCCCTCGGAATTCTGTGTTGGTAACAGATGACTGCATTTGAAATTTTACTTCAATCTGTGTACTTCAAATTTGTGTTATTTGTGGGAACAAATTCTGCATGACAACTCAAATCAAATAAAAAGAACCACACACTTTTTTATCCAGTTGTATGTTATTAGCAAAACCCATTTCTGCTCATGGATGTATTATTGGCAGTCTAAACCGCTTTATAGCCTCTTTGTTCATCACAATTTCAACATTGCTTTCAATTTTATATTTTGTACACTTACCAATCTTACAGTTGTTTCCTATGACTGAATGTGAAATGATTGTATTGTTGCCTATGAGTGTACCTTGTCCTATGACAACATCTTCTTCTAGCTTACTCCCACTGAAAAAAACACAACAATGACACATGGAGATATTATCACCTGATATAAATGCAATTCACATGGACATAACTGGAGGGGAGGATTACCACAATTGAAAACTATTTCATGTAAAATTGCAACAGAAAAATAGATATTTTTATTAAATTTTTGGATGCTATTTCCCCTCTAATTCGGACCAAATTCTCAGTTACAAATGTATTGGGCTTTCATTCTGTCAGAACTCTTGAGCTGTTTATGCCTCTAATCATCACATCCTCATAAGTCAGACTCTGCTTCATACATGTAACTCCATGACTGCCAAGCTAGTTTTTACCTATCAGAACTGGTAAGGATACATTAAAAATACAAGTTCACTAGCAATGAATGTTTGAGGTCTTTAACTAATGGTTTGATGAATCAAAATGGGTAACACATTCTCACTATATCACATAACTTTTATCCCTTCTTGCAAAGATTTAGTTTAGTTTAGTTTTTATTTAGCTTTGCAACATATACAAAAATACAGAAAAATGGTAAGACATCAAGTACAAAGCATCAAAATTTAACAACAATAATAAAATGTGCACAAACCACAAAATGCCATCCCAGATTAGAACGGCATACACGCCACAACACCAAAAGTTGCAAGGCAAGGATAGCCCATAAAAGCCTGGCTACGTATGCAGGCTTATTTCCAATGGGTCCCAAAACAAAAAATGGCTGGGGACGTGGAGGAAAATAGAAAAAAAGAGACATTTGGACATAAGCCTACATACGTATAAATTCTGCAGATTCCTGCTTCAAAGCACTATCAGCCAGGTGTTTTTTGACAGCCTTTTTGAAAGCCATCCTGTTGCTTATGGACTGAATTTGAGGCGGCAAGTCATTCCAATCTAAGATGGCATTATAGTAGAAGGACTTGTTGGCAATGCCTTTGACTCTGGGCACAAAGAAATTAAAATTACTAGATCTGGTACGATGGGTATGAGCACTTGAGGTTCTAATGAAGTTGTTTCTGAGGTATGGTGCACCAGTATCATTGAAGATGTTGAATACATGGTTAAGCCTTAATTGTTTAGCACGGTCCTGAGAATTTAGAAGTTTAATGGAGTTACGAGTCAACTGATCAATGTGGGTCCTGGGAGACAAATTTAGAATAAAGCGGACTATTTTGTTTTGGGTGATCTGTAATTTGTGTTTAGCTCTGGTACTGATACCAAGATTTGTGTATTCTGTGCAACAGATTAAAACAAAATTAATTAATTAGTACCTTTCTAACGTGATGTCTTTTGAGAGGTAGATGTTGTGCCGTCTGTATGAGGTAGATGTTGTGCCGTCTGTATGGAAATCTACAAAGTAACAATCACTAGAAAAATAATTATCAAGCACAAATCACATGGTTTTATTTAAAAGTTGTCTGGATATTCAAAACCGAAATTTTCTAGAGCACGCCATGGTTATTTGTGCTCCGTCACGTTCATTGAATTATCTCATTGCTCTGTAGGGATTTTGAGGATGGCTGTTTTAAAATATACTTTGTTTTTAAAACCATGTGAATGCTTGAAATTATTTTTCTACATATAAACATAATGTTGTGTTGCGGACACTTCCTTTAATATATATTTTTTTACATTTAGTCAATGTTCTTATGATAAAATAGCATTGAGCTATTCCATTTAAAATACACACACACAATGTGAAAGATTTCACTGTCATCTCAATTCTACTTCAATCCAAACAGACATTTTTGCTAGTTTTATGTTGAATTCCAGTAGAAAATGGTTGAAATTGATAAAATCTAGATAAATTTTACACAATTTGACCTGAAATAAGACAATTATGTTTGGAATTCTGAAATCTTCCACACTTCTTTCATTTTTTATTTATTGATGAAAATGGCTGGATCTGGAATTATTTAAAGTATGGAATTTGCTTGGAATTTCAAAATTTTCCTCAATAGAGGCCGTCAGCGTGACGTCATATGCTGCCATCTTGTGGGTACACACTGCGACGGCCGTTCAATCTCCATGCGTGAACAGCAAAATCACCGCATCGATGCGTGATAACAGCTGCGTGGCAAGCTGCGCCCTGCGCGCTGTGTCCGATGCATGAACACGCAGATCGTTTGTACCCACAAGATGACGAAAGGCTGACGGCCTCTATAGCGGGTGTCATGTGGCTTTCAAATAAATAAGCCCATTATAAGAAAGCATTAATTTCACATATTGTCCAAGCCTAAAATCAATATTGAAAAGGTTTGAACTCCCATTTTTTCACACACATGTAGTGGTCAAGTCACAAATGATTTTTTTAAAACTACAAATGATTAACCAATTTCTCATGTCTGTCAAAGGAGACACTCTCACAAAATCCCTCTTGGTTTGTACAGGGCCTTTCAGTTCAGTCAGTTTTCTCTGTATAGAAAATATCAATTTGAAGTTGATTTCCCTCATTCAAAAATACAAACTTTTGGAATTGTTTCAGTAAGAGGTATTTATTTTATGGCATATTTTGTGACTTCCCCCATTGGGAGCAAGCATCCCCTTTTTGTCAGAGGGTGCGAGACGGAACAACCAAATCACACCAAAAACAACCAATGCGATTTATTGCGAGTGACATCATGCCAACCAACTGAATGAAACTTACCTTCTTTGCCTTCCAGATTTCAAAATGATCAGAATATTTGTCTGTTATAATTGGTTTAGTTTAATAGCACAACCCATTTCTTAGCCATTCTCTTTCCTTTCTTTTGTATAGGAATATTGTGTGTTTATTTTCTGTTACTCAACCAACATTTTATTTATTTATTTGTATTTAAAAGTTACCATCATGCAAGTGTTCTCACCTTACAGCATCATACATAGGTAAATTGGAAGAACGGGCTGCATATCCTTTATCCAAGATGTGAATGTGTAGCATGTTGCCTTCAATCTGGTTATGTACAATGAAAAAGCTCAATCAGCTAGCAAAGTCTTGTAATGTCAGACTGTCAACAGACTGTGTAAATTTCACTAAGCTTTACCCATCATATCAAAGAAAGCCATCATGAAATTAGCAGTATGTTACGCTGTAATTGTTGATAGTCTATTGCTATAAATCCCAATTACTTATATCATTCCTGCATCACAGCTCGCAACACCTGGTAACTATTTGGCGGGAAAATTACAAATACACATGCAACATCTTTGTATTCTAGTAATTTTTTGTGAAGCAGAACCCTATACTCTGGTCAGCTCGTAATAGGAGGGGGGGGGGACTCATAACATCGTGGATTGATACAGAATGGCTTACACTCAGCTGGGCGCAGCACCTACGCAAGCTGGGTTTTGCATGACTGATGTGTGCTTTTGTGAATTTACGCAAGCGTAAGTTGGTACTTTTTGGACTTGTGCAGTTACAAACAAAAACCAAATAATTCTCGCCTATTACGAGCTGATCATAGTATAAACTGGTCCTCCAGTGTTGACAGTAATCCCAGTATTGTGGTTGACAAAGTATCTGCATCTCTTGCGTACAACTATCACAAAGGTGAAGTTATAGTGAGTCAAGTCACTTCATGGTCGATTCAAATCATTTCTAGCAATATCATTTGTCACTGTGCAGTTACTGCATAGAGAATTTGAATATCCGAGTCGAGATTTCATTTCTGAGATTTGATTTTCGAGTCATGACAAGTCTGAATTGATGTACAAAACAAATCATCCAATAATAATTTTGCATCAATAATTATAGGATTGTTTCACAATTTGTTTACCTACCTCCTCATTGACTAGCACTCCTCTGATAAAATCATCCTGCGTTTGGTAGTCAAAGTTATCAACAAACAGCTCCATGACTCGAGGTGAACATATACCGACGTGACAGTCCAGAAGATCAAAACGTACCTGCAACTCAGAATTCTCTTGGAATAATTCCTGGACAGGTAAAATTAAAATAAACGAAATGGGTTACTTGAATAATTAACATCTGCATATCATGCCATGTGCATCAGGGGAAAAGTGGTTTAATGAAATTTGTAGACTTATTCTTTATAGCAACTCAGACAAATTTCCATTTTTTAAAACTGCATATCATGCCATGTGCATCCCAACGTACTAGTTGGACGATACACACGTGTTAGAAACACTGGACACATACACATGGAGGTTTACATTGCCCACTGCATATGATGTCGTGAGGGATCACACGGAACAATGATTTCTGAGTGTATCCTATGTGAAGGAATGGTTCAGTCACACACAATCACAACGCAGAGGATGTTTAAAGACATTCCCATGGCCCAATGGGGTTTCTGACCTTGGTATGTCTGGTTTTTGTACACATGTGGCAAGTTGACCATACTTTGCATTGGGATTGTGTGAAAATATCTGATGTTTTCATCCTATTATTTAACATTGAAAACATCGAGACTTAGGAATAAAATTAATGCAGTGGGACAATATGAATGTTTCCTGTAAGAAAATCAAATATCAGTCCTAAGTCTCAACTATTAGCTCGTTGGCTGCAGTTTTAAAATGACCATTTTGTGTGTGTGGCAATGGGGACTTTGCCTCTAAAATTAGGTTATATTGGTCAAATTTCCCAAACATAGTGCATTGTAGGAATGCCTTTAAGCCTCCTCTGATCACAACGGGTCTTGCAAGTAAATTTGCACAATCTGCATCATTGTTTTGAAAACATGTCTTACATTAATTATCACAGAAGTTTGGACAGGTTCTGATTGGCTGATTGAATCATAGCATGAATTATTGGCAACTCATTCACTTTTCAACAACTCCTCCTATACCTTTGTACAGGAGCCAACCGTTGTTAAACCGTGATGAATCCACACTTTTACTGAAGCGATACGCTGAACGCGAAGCGAGACTACGCGTTCTACGCGAGAGCGCGTAAATTCGTCATGCCTGGAACCTTTGTGCGTATGCAAGCTTACACGTTGAATTCAGTATTTTTCAGGTAGCGGCTAAACTTTGCCATTTTATTCTGTAGTTTTATTGCTGATATTAACCATGTTAACAGAGAAATCATCGAAGTTCTTGTAAGACTTAGTGACAATGATTAACTGACATTTTCTCCTAATCGTGAATTATACGATCTTTAGCTTCTTTTCGTTGTTGAAAGGGATTCAATCATGTTTGGCCGTTGTTCATCACCGTTTAACAACTTCGTGTCGGTAGCGTCTGCGTGGTTTACTTGCCAGCGAGGGCAGCTAAAGCCCCTCAAATAAACCACGCAGACGACGCTGCCGCATCGTTGTTAAACGGTGATGAACAACGGTGAAACATGATTGAATCCCGAAATCAAGTTGTGCAGCATAGTGTGACGATGGTATGATATGTGATAACAAGGTGCATGAGGCAGCAATCAAGTCACAAACATTCCTGCTCATTCTAGGAGTTTGAATCTCACTATCGTCAATCTGCATAGAAAATTCCCACTGCTTCAAAACAGGGATGAGTTCTGCAAATAACAGGCATGCTACAAATCGCACTTCTGAAAATGTTGAGGTGGTCTGTTAGGCGTGGTATTAAATTACACTCAATAAGAAGTTAAGAAATCGAAGTGTTCTATAAATTCGTACCCAGCAAGGCAATTTAAGTTGCGCAATGGTGTGTAATCACACTCTCACACCTTAAAACTCAATCCCCGCATAAAAACAAATAAAATCCCCGGCAAAATCTGCTCGGCAACGCAACATACCAATGGAAATCGAATCCTGCTCTTATCTTTGATTTTTTGATAGCTAAGAAGTCTCTGTTCTTTGTCTGCTGCTATTAGGAAGTCATCAACCGCTGACCGAGTCCTGTGTCCAGGGCATGCTTGCTTGTAAACCAAAGTCATTACAGATGACTTATTTTTCTGGTATCGATTTCTGTACAAGAAAAACAACAACAATATATCATCAAATCCTTCCCCTCTTGTTGCATGTTTCTGTTTGCATATTAATGTGCATATACATGTATACGGTATGGTACATCTGTGATGTGAAAGATAAAAAAAAAAGGTACATCTGTGAAGGCAGTGGGGTCACCAGGTCTTTCCTATGAAAATGATAAAGCATGTAAAAAGTAGAGGGCCTTTCAAGAAATCCAGTGACCCTCAAACAAAAGTAGGACCCACCTTATTTTAATGTGTGCATGATTAGCTATTTCAACAACTCTTCCTATACCTTTGTACAGGAGCCAACAGGTTGTTAAACCGTGATGAACCCACACTTTTACTGTAGCGTATACGCGAACGCGACTACGCGTTACGCGAGAGCGCGTAAAATTCGTCATGCCTGGAACCTTTGTGCGTATGCCAGCTTACAAGTTGAATCCAGTATTTTTCAGATAGCGGCTAAACATTGCCGTTTTATTCTGTAGTTTTATTGCTGATATCAAAAGAAAAATCATCGAAGTTTTTGTAAGGCTGAGTGGCAATGATTAACTGACATTCCTCGTAAAGTAATCGTGAATTATACGATATTTAGCTTCTTTTCGTTGTTGAAAGGATTCAATCATGTTTCATCGTTGTTCATCACCGTTTAACAACTCGCGTCGGCAGCGTCTGCGCAGTTTGCCGGCCGGGCAGCTAAAGCTGCCCTCGCGAAATAAACCACGCGAGACGACGCGCCGCATCGTTGTTAAACGGTGATGAACAACGGTGAAACATGATTAAATCCCTAAGTGTACTCCAAAATGGACAATACAAACTGCAAATCTGCCATGGCCAACACATTCATATTTCTACACTTTAGTTCAATGGAGCATATATGGTTACAACCTGTGAAGCTGATCGAAGTATTTCTGAACAATGTTGATCATACCAGTATCTTATAAAATATGGAGATATAATCAAGCTTTGAAATATTAATTATGCCGAGTCTCAAATATGGAGATATAATCAAGCTTTGAAATGTTATGCAGAGTCTCAAATATGGGTATAATCAAGCTTTGATTGATGTTATGCTGAGTCTTCAAAACATACAAGTTTGTTATGTTCACCTCAGCATCATGTGGATTTCAATCAGTGGTTTTCAGCTGCATGTTGCAAACTAAATCTCCTGAATACAAAAAAAACATCAACAAACAGTGGGACTTATAGCCAATGTCTATGGGGTGTACACAGGATTTGGTTCAAAGCTCATTTAGGATCATCTTACTTGTGGATTTCAATCAGCGGCTTCAGCTGCATGTTGCAAACTAGATCACCTGTTACAAGAACAAAATGACCACGTAGGAGAGATTTCCTCTCAATCTCCCTCAATGCATCGCCTGTTGAGTGACAGCCTTCTGACAGTATGGGAGTGATTAACACTGGTGATGTCTTGGCATTCCATTTCGATGATCTGTACAATGAAATATATCTATCAGTTATACAATTGAACTTAAAATGGTTAGAAAGTGGGAGTTTGTTAAATGATATAGACCTTTTAATCCACTGATATAGCGATATTAATGAGATTTCCTTGAGTGAATAACTTAAAATTACACAAATGTATCTTTCTCTCGACACCACACAGTTTTAACATTCTTTCATTTACTATCAAATTCCTTTTCTAAAAACACAACTAAAGCTCTTTTGGGCAATCCATATGCATCTTTAAGAATTCCTCTCATTTGATCAAACTTTAATTCTGAAAATTCTCTTAATGTGTATCAAACTTGTTGACAAAGACCATATGAAAATCAGTATCGGCACATGTTGGGCTTATCTCAAACAGTTTTAAAATGGCATATATATTAAATTGTACTTACTCTAAATGTGACTTTATTTGATCTGCATGGGTTACTAAATTGTACTTACTCTAAATGTGACTTTATTTGATCTGCATGTGCACAACAGAAGACAAAAACTTCTTGGATACCAGCGGTTGCCAGACATTCAATAGTGTAGTCTATCAGTGGTGTGTTAACAAGTGGTATCAAAGCCTGCAAAATATGAATGAATTTCTTCATGATTATATCATCAACATTCAAAGTACCGTACCGGTACCATACTTTTAAGGTTGGTCTGAGCCATGGAATTATGGAAAACGCTTTGGCCTTTTAATGCCTAAATTGTTGATCTTAAGTGTTTATAATTATGATAAAGAATGGAAATAACCTAATAAATAAATCAGAAAAATATGATTCGAAAAAGAAGCTGGTGATTTAATGTAACTCAAATAACCTCAATATTTTAACCTTTTTACAGAGGGTATGACAGAGGTATTACTGCAACTCTGTCAAATTTCAGCTCAGTCAAGGACTTAGGACAGGGTTCGAGATCTGACCCCGGTTTCACTGCCAAAAGTGTGAAAAATGTATTTAGGGGTGAAAATAACCATAAAAAATATTGTATTAAGACATTTCTAGGGTAAAAATGTCTGTAGTTTATGAATTGTTTTATTTAAACCTGATATCTTGAACCATAAAGCCACAAAATATGGATTTATGGCCGATTTTTCCGAAAAAAGGCCATTTTCGAGTGACAAAATTTTTCACCATTCAACTTTGTATACCCACAGACCCAACATTATATGAGTTTTTGCAATATAAAAGCATTAGGTTATGATCATAACTTTTTAATTCATCAGTTTTTTTGTAACTTGTCAAGTTGTTGCATAGTTTTTGCAAGAGATTCGTTGAAATTTGACATTGCATGTGACAAAAGTTACTCAAAAATTGCAGTTTCGGACAAATGATGAGCTTTGCACCAATATATCTTCTGATAGGAGTGGTGTATGATGATGATTTACTTGTCAGGTTATGCAGAATTTTATACGCTGCAAGTGGATACCAAATTTATGTAATTTTAAATACATCAACATTGATAAAAATAATAAAATATTACCCCTACCCATTAATTTTTGTAACGTGAGAAAAAGTACCTGCATTCATTAAAAATGCAAGGACAGGAGAAAACGAAAATAGCTACAGGCTTGAGAATCTAATCAATTATGCCTAATACAACTTCTAACATGACCAAGGTGTTCATTTTTTGTCAAACTGTTTAATTTTTTAGACAAACTTTTTTTTTTCACTTTAAGCTTTTCGAATTTCATGTATTTTCGGTCTTTTTTAGACCCTGTGAAAAAAATATGAAGCTTGAAAAGTTGATCGTTAATGCTCAAGATATATTACAACAACTAGATGGTATTAAAATTGGGTTAAATTGTATAACATTTTAAAAAAAAAAATTTTCAAATTAAGTTGCACATCCATTTTTCTAAACCTTCAAATCCTGCCTAAGACCCTGTCCAACGGTGACGCCAGATTTAACTAAAAATGTTCAGTTTTGAAGAAAATTGTCAAAAAGGATGATTTCGACCAAAACTTTTCCAGTCACTGTAACTACAGGTAAATTAGTCCAAAACAGAAATCTTTTGTAGACTCCAACACCGGATGCAGGCCTGGAAAAACTGGGTAAAAATTTGGGGTTCGCGGGAAATCCCGGAAAAACAAACAAACAAAAAAAACATTTTAATTTTTTAAGTTTTGGAAACTTTGGAGAACCACAGGACCTATTCTGATGCACTAGGATTTTTGGCGATTTTTCTTGGAACTCTGATTATTTTATCATTCAATAAAAATATACTGTAAGTTGGAAGAAGCCCCACGCTTTTTATTTTAATCCACGCTTTATATCATTCCACGCTTTTTACCCAAAAAGTTTAAACCCCCAAAGTTTAAACCCTCAGAATTTCGAACCGGCACGTATTAAAAAGCGTGGACTGCCGAAAAGTGTGCGTACTCCACACGCTTAACCTTGATTCTGGCGTCATGTATTTTCGGTCTTTTTTTAGACCCTGAAAAAAATATATGAAGATCGCTAGAAAAGATATATTACAAACAACTAGATGGCTAAAATTGGGTTAAATTGTGGCAATCCTGACTTTTAGACCACCTCGCTATTGAAACGGAGAGCCAAAATGCGATTTCAGATTTTTGGCCTGTTTTTAAGCTTACCTCCCGTGTGTTGTCAATGGCCGAATTCAGCTTTTGTCAAATTCATATTTAGAGAAAAGTCACGATGCTCACGTGTTCGTGGTAGTTTTTGATAGTTATTATACATTTTTGTAAATATTTGTATTTGATGACCAGTCCGGTCGTCCGAGAGGTCGAGTGTTGAAAATTTGTCATGTCGTGCGTGTGAATTTGGCTTCAAAATTGCACTTTTCTGCTAGAAGTTGTACGGAGATCTTATAATATTGTGTAAATAATTTTGTCAGGAACAAAATAAGGTATTACATACCGTCTATGAGTAAATATTCAGGACAAAATTCAGGTTTTTCTTGTGTTGTGTACAGAATTTTGGATTTGTCATTTTGAAATTCCCCGGCCAGCTAGAAATCGTCTGGGAACGTAAACAAGTTTTCCTAAAAATTGTAAATTTCCTTAAAAAACGGCTTTTGTTGATCAAACTTTGGATTATTTAAGATGCAATTGTTTAAGGATGTAGACAGTGTTCGAAATAAGCACTTATCCTCTTGTCCTCTTGTCCAAAAATCACTTTATTGAGCTATGTACTTATCCCTGACAACCACAATATTTTACCAAAGTATGACACATTTTGGGGACAACCAAAATGTATTGAGGACAAGCAGAATTTATGCTTAGTTATCCTCGGGATAACCTTGATTTGGACACTGAATTTAAAGATATTTTTAGTATTTTAATGCTTTACATGGTCAAAAAGGGGTCATCAGTTTGATTCCTGATTTAAAAACACTTAACAGTCATGACAGTTGTTCTAGTTATTAGATTGCTGAATTTCGAAAGTGAGCGCCTGGCGCGGAGTGACTGCGCAATATCCATAGTAACGGAGCTTAGCCTACGCTTTGAACGCAGCCGCCAAAAGGTTCCATGAACGCGTTCAGGAGAGTATAAAAGGCCATGTACGACGCAAGAAATTTCAGTTTGCCGGGTGGGCTCAGTCCCACCCATGCATGCAAGGGCTATGCAACAGCCGGAGTAATCTAGGCTAGGCTCTAAAATTGCATTGCATTGGCAGCCTGGATGCAAAGTTGGGCGTGAAATATCCCCAAAGTCCAGGAAAGGCACCATGGGCACTGTGTTTTGTGCATTACGGCATGGCAAGCTCGTATTTGGTGTAGGCCTACAGGCATGGATACTCTGTAGTATAGGCCTTGGCCTAGCCTACGACTATGTCATGTGATGAGAGATTCTGTTGATTAAATTGTATTTTTATGCTTCTTGATTATTCAAGCAGATAGTATATTCGCAGCATTTATTTGGATTTAAAAGAGAGAAATAAGGAAATATCGTCATGATCATCAACAGAGATTGTGTATTTGGGCTATTTCATTATAAATGACAACATTGAGTCCCAAAAGGGGTCAAAATTCAAACTCATTTATTTCATGCAAATTCATTATCATTTCAAAGTTCAGATGGTGTGTCAATAATTCTCAAAATATTAGAGCGTCAAACCCTCAGGAACCATTAAAAAATTAAATTGAATTTTTGCTGTGTAAAACATAGCTGCCGCCTGGAGGGACATTTTTTAAACAATTTAATACACAACTTTGAAAGAGTATATGTAACCAACATTGGGTTCATACTTATTCATATTTAGTCTGTAATAATTGTTGTATGTTCCTTTACACTTCAGTGTCTTAAATATGCCAGTTTCAATATAAAACAATTAGTAAATTGATACTAATCCAGATAAATGGTGCAAAATTACTACATATTTTAAGGATAAAATCTTCCAGAAAAATTCATGAAATAGTCATTTTGTCCTGCCCAATAAATGATGCTACAGTATTTTAAGGTCAAAGCTAAAATTAGTTTCTCATCATGAGTAAAATTCATGAAATAGTCATTTTGTCCTGCCCAATAGCTACACTGATGCATAAGTGAGTATTGTCATTAAGTGCCAATCTGTTGTACTAGTCATGTAAAACCTAAAATAAAAGACCCCTCCTGTGTCATTTGTTCTGGATAGGACACATTTTTTAACACATAATAAAGCATACTTTTAAAACTTTAGAAATAGCTGCATCAATATTATTGCATCAATATTATTGCATAAAAGATCCCCAGCATTTAAAATCCACTACAAACAGGGTTAATATTCTGGTTAAATTAGGAATATTGCAATTTTTAGCTAACCAAGTTCAATGCAGAATAATATCATATGTGTTCTCAACAACTGAACAATAATTTGAACACTAAAGTGGTTTGTAAGCATAATTTGCAATAAAATGCAAAAAATTTCTTGTGGGTTTGGCTCTTTGAAATTTTTATTTTTAGTTTGTTTACCAATTCATGGAAATGACATAATTGTGCTGGAGAGGACATTTGTTAAATTGCAAACAGAATCGTGGATACAGGCTTGCAAAAATGCAACAAATACCAAATCATGTGCCACCTTGGTAGAAGGAAGACCACTCTTCCTCTACAAATTTCACATTCTATGATATAATCCTTCTTATTTCAACAATTAGTAATTAACTTCAGTTCTGGAGAGGACAAATTTTAACGCGGAACTGTGGTATCAAGAACAAGTGGTCTACTGTATGTAAAATAAATGAATTCCTCAATCAGTGCCCTGTCCCATCAATTGGTAATATAACACAGATTATACAGGTAGGGTAAGGGTTTATATTTCCTCTTTAATGTTTAAAACAAAAATGGAGGCATGAATTGGAGAGGACACTCATTTTTTTTATTTAACATAAAATGCCAATTTTGCAAGAATCTCTGAATTTTAACATTTTTGCACCAATTTTCACCATTCAACTTGCATGATGTTCCACACATATCATATTTTCATTGCAACAAGCACATTGCCATAGAATGTACCTAATTTTTCAAAGAATTTATTCAGAATACATGGGCAAAATGAAATGGGACTCCAAAATTGGGTTAAAAATGTACCTTTTGGCAATTTTTTTATACAAAAATAGACAGAATTCTGTAAAAATGCTCATGTAGCTTGTAGTTTGTGGCATACTTAGAATTAAGTTAATAACACTGCATTATCACCCTAATTATATCAACCAGATATGATAAAAGCCATTTTTGTGAACGTGTCATTTATAATGAAATAGCCCATTTACCAGTGTTTACTTGTAGTTATGAATTGTGATGTGATAAGACAAATATGAAAGCAAAATAACAATACAAGATATAACAAAAGAAGCAAATATAAAACAGAATTGTAAAGTCTCATTTTTACCTGTTACTTCTCCTTTCATGCATCACTGATTCAACATGTCATGGGGAGAATTCTAATCTTTGATACTACGCTACCACTTGTATGTTTTAGAAGGCTAGTCTTCTCCATCAGTCGTTTACAAAAGTATTAGGGGCAAGCTCGGTCCCGTTACACTATATAGGGCTCAAATATTACTATTTCATCAAGGTTTAATATTCTAACAAGCTTAAACTAAAAGTTTCATCTTTACATGTAGGAGTCAAGCTTTAAACTACGGTATTAAGGGCAGAGTAATGGGAGAGAACATGGACCTTTTCGAGCATCATTATTTCTGAATTGTATAGGTCTCCAAAGTATATAAAACTATACATTTTTGGAAAGGAAATGAGTCAATGAATCCCATGGTGACGCCACATTTTTTCAAAAATCTCGAAGTTTTTGATAAAATCACAAAAATCACTTTTTACCCCCAATTTTTTGTGACAACTTAAAAAAAAATCAGTTCGGAGTAAAAAAAAAATCAGTTAGCTTTTCACAAAGAAGAGACATGAACTTAGGGAAGGTTTTTTTTATTTTTTTGAAATTTGTCTCTTTTTTCGAAATATTAAAAAAAACATGTGAAAAAAGCAATTTTGTCATTCTATTCAGCTAAAAATTGCACATAATGGTGTATATTTTTGTTTAAAACAAATATTTCAAAAAAATGAGAAAACCTTCCCTAGACTTTGATGTACTCTAAACGATAGTGCAAAAGTTTACCTTTTACTTGCATATTTTCGAGTTATCTTGTCACAAAAATCGTGCAATATTGTCAAAAGTGAACTATGAGAAATCGACGTTTTAGTAAAAAAATGTCAAAATTATGCACAAAATGTCCTTTATATTTTAAAACAGCAAGACTTTCACGCTTGTAAAAGCTGTACCTGATGCATGGTCTTAATATGCATCTTTTTGCAACAATGAATTTATAATGTCTGCTTTTAGTGCGCCAAAATTCAAAATAATTAAAAAATCCAAGTGCCATTTTGACTGCAAATTTGTGTTTTGTTTACACCGCATTTGCCGGCCTTAAAAACATACCGAATGCGCCTTGACTGCGTTGGACATACGCGCAGAGTTTGAGAGCGACATTAACGCCATTTCGCATTCGCCAAGCATTTCTGACATTATTTAATACTAAGCTGTCTTGAGCCATGTGACTTTTAGAGTTGAAAAGAGTAATCACAAAAATACGTGTAAATATTTCGCATTCTCGATCATGAGAGGATGTACCATTTCTGACTCATTATTTCCGCCAATTTACTAAGCTGTCTTGAGCCATGTGACTTTTTAGAGTTGAAAAGAGTGAAATAAATCAAGCAAAACGTGTCTGGCTCTCATGATCGAGAATTTAATATTAGCAAGTTGTATTTTATCAGTTTCAAGTGAAAGAATATATCTTAGTTTTGATAAATATCAAGAAATCTCAAATTCGGGCGTGGACGAATGTGTCTTCCATTACTCTGGCCTTAAAGGGGCATTTTCGTGATCCACAGCCTCATCCCCCCACTTTTCTCAAAAAAAGTTAAGATTTTTATGTCACTGGAAACTACATAATGTATTTTGTACAAAATATTTCTTGCAGATTAATTCGTTTTGCAAAGATATCGTGAAATTTGAATTTCGTTCTGGTGCACCAGAACGAAATTACAACGCATTGTCTATGGAGCAGTGTAATACACATAATCATGCATATTACTCGCAAACGCAAAATCGGAATCAACTGGAATTTTGTGAATAGGCTTTTTTTGTGGATATGTACTGAAATCATAAAAAGAGGATGCTAGGATCACGAAATCCTCCTTTTAAGCAAAAATATCCAACAAGCTAATTTAAACGATTTTTTTAAAAGAAGCTTAAAACATTAATTTTTTTCATCGTAAAAATCATCTAAAAATCTTTAAAAATACAGTGACCTAAAGTTGTTTTCTTTAAACTTCCGTGGTCGTGCCTGTCAGCGTATCGCGCATACGCAGCGTAAACACAAAAGCAATAAACAATCACGCTGATTGGTTGATCAATGCACTTGACAACAAGCCGGCTGACCCATTGGTCCTAAGTTCGGCGCCGCGCGTAGTAGGCGACCTTGTCACTTCTACGCGATCGCAATTCACCAGCGCGTACCCGGACCACGGAAGTTTAAAGAAAACAACTTTACCTAATTTAATAATCTATGTTTCCGATGATATCCAAGAAGCTAAAATATTGTGACGAGGGCAGGGCTTTGAGTAATGGGGGAAATTACGGGGTAAAACACATGGGTCACGTTGAGAAATATCGCCATCTTGAATGAATGCAAATTAATCACGCAGTAAAAAACGCGCTGAAAGTGCATGATACGCTAGCGTAATTGTGCCGTCAAAACAAATTAGCGCACATCAAGCGCAGTGTTGGCTTGGGAGCTGGCATCACCTGTTTTGTTACCAGCTTTTTACCCAAAAATAGCAGAAAAAGCGTGAATTTTGGAACAAAATAAAGCTGTTCGATGGAATAAAAGGTATGTTTGTTCAGTTGAAATCATGTATGTTTAACGTTGCGAAAGTTTAATATGATAAATTTGCAATTTGTACCTATAATAGCATGAATAGCGCGGGTGGTCGATGGTCTAAAAGTCAGGATCGCCATTTTCTAAAGTTTAATTTGATTTAGAGCAAATTCAGCAAAAGTTCTCAATCAAACATGTCAAATGGACATGGATGATGAAATACTTCGAAATTGTGAACACAATTATGCAGCTATCAAAAAATGTAAGCTTTCCTATTTCTGCAATCAAAGTGTAGCCTAGTCACGATTATCGCACTTTCAGTTTCCCACGCGTTTGAACGGGAATTGGATTGCCTACTTTTTCGATGTCTAGTGAGCAAATTTTTTCAATATTTTGAGAAAATGATGTCAAATTTTCTATTCTGTATTGTTTGGTAATAATAATGTCTTTTGCCAATAGTATGTTTAAAGTTGTAATTTTGTGTTTTTGATCGCAAAGATCGGATATTTTCGTCCGATTCAAATTTGAACCTTCGCAAGGGTGCCCGCAGAATTTATTTTTGCCTTTTTGGACACTAAAATGTTTGATTTAATTTTGTTTCAACGAAGTCTTAAATTAGCAACACAAACGGTTGGTACCACTTTTATATACATTTAAAATTTTAAAGATTTTTTTCAACTTTTTAACCGCGCAAAGCGTTATGTGTATTTCCCATTGACATCCAAAATGGGAAATACGAGTCTGATGGACATAGGAACGGCGTCCATGAGACTCAACGAGTCTAGTGTAGCCGGTAGCCTATAGTATCATCATGATCATCATGCTATAAAAGCCACTTACCCGGGGCCTTTCACGTGTTATTGGTGCAAATTGTTCATTAAAACTGTCTGCTATTACAAGTGCTTGCAAAACTTCTTCCTGTTCCAGAAGATTTTCTGATTTTCCCTTCGATTTTTTCCCTGACATGTTGTTGTGTTGTGTTCGATTCGCATGCGTCGTCTGCGCGAAAGTTGACCCTGACGTGACCTCATATGACCTGTGAAATAATTTACCACAAAGCAGCTATTGCCGTACATACAAAGTGATACTCAAATAGTACAATTGACCATGTTTGTTACATAGCTGCCGTTTGCAGTTTATTTTACAAGAAGTAAACATGGCGACCTACATGGGAAAATTTGGTCGGTATTTATTTTCAATATTTTGGTCTGTTTTACTGCTTTCTATGAAACTGAGCGTCTTAGGACAGGGTGAGTTTATACAAGAGGGAAATACTTTTTAAGTTTCAGTTCAGTTTCAGTTTCTGTTGTCGTCGGTAGGGTAGACAAATTGGGCGATCTTTTCTTTTAGACCACCCGAGCTATAATAGGTCAAAATTACTTATTTATCAAATTAAACTTTCGCATCAAGGTTAAAAATGTTTTTAGCTATACAAACATACCTTTTATTTCATCAAACAAGCTTTATTTTGTTCCAAAATCGATGTTTTTATCGCTATTTTTGACATAAAAAGAGCCAGATGCAAAACCAGTGATGCCAGCTCCGAAACGTTGAAAGCAGTAGCAGCTATCAAATTTGATGAAGTTTGTTTTGACGGTAATTACGCTAGCGTATCGTGCATTTTCAAGCGCATTTGGCAGTTTTTTTTATGCGTGACTTAATTTTGCATTTATCATGTTTATTCAAGATGGCGAATTTCTCGAAAAACGTGCTGTATTTTTCTAAGAAAATTCTGTCATTTCGCGATTTCTTTTCCACTCTCCACTCATCTGATCATCTTTTCATGTGACGGAAGTGATGCTGATTTTATGAAGGTATGTTTTTTGCATTTCCGATTATTTTTAAATGTTTTTTTGAGACAACTTCACAGCAGAATAGTCGTTTTTGCTTGTTTTAAAAAAGTTGTTTTGACCTTGTTTTTTACCCCATAATTTCCCTCATTTATCGAAGCCCTGCCCTCCTTCAAAAACATTAAACCTTGACTTCAAAGTGTTTGGCAACTGTTTAACCTTGAAAAAGAAAACCTTGATGCAAAAGTAATATTTTAGTCCCTATATAGCGAGGGTGGTCTAAAGGAAAAAAGATACAAATTGTCCACATTTAGCTGCCAACTTCAGTTTAGTTACGTACTATTATTACGCTGACTTTCGACGAGGAGGACGATTTCGACCTCCTGGTTTGTTTACAAAACGTTCAAACCTGACTCGTACATTGTAGCTATGCCTGCCACTTCCACATACTTGTGCATAATACGGAAGGTTGATTTGTGCCCATAAATGTTTAGGCCTATGTTAAACTGTATGTTATACAAATTGTACAGCTATCATTTCTACCCTATGACGAACCGACATACCTGTAAATTAAATAGCCCACAAAAACTGGTCATCGCTGGTATTTTTCATGAAGAAAAACAACACTTTTTTACGCCGTAACATGTCCAAAACACGTCAGCTGACGTACAAGCCTCCCCACGCATGTACATAAACAAGCCGTGTTCATTGTTTAATTGTCACCTGCAGCTGTTCGCAAGAAAACTTTTGCATAAAATTACCTTTCGTTATCAGGCCTGAGACACACTGGCGTTTTTAGTTTGAGGACAGTCACTATGAGCATCTGATTTATGAGTTACTAATGTCGGCACATGCAGAAAATCGATGATGGGTCGCCATTTTTGACTCAAAAGAGCAAATAACACAAACAAATTATTGGACTTAATAATCTTTTCAAGTTTTAATAAAACGCTTGCATCTATCATGATAATATTTTTATTTTATTATTTTATTATTTGAATTACATAAGCTATGTCAATTTTGTGTCCATGGTAATTTTTAGATGGATTTACCTGTGTTGATTTTAAACTGTTGTGAATGTGGAGCTATGCAAATTGGCAGGCGTATTACCCACCATGCAATGCGAATACACGGAAACGATCCAGTTTAGGATGCATCGCATCTTTCCTGTTGTGTAAACCAGGCGTAAACCGCCCATCCAACCTGATTTTGTGCACAGGATTTGTGCTGGATAGTTAATTTGCACAACCAATGCGCAGAAGAAGACCTTGATACTAAAGCTTATGTTTCACAAGAAATTGACAGCTGTGAGTAAGTGAAATTCTGTTCTGTGATTGGTACAAAAATATGGTTTTATAAATGAATATATTATCCATGGCTTCAAAATTAGGAACCGTTGTTCCACAGAGCCCTATATAGGGCTCTATGGTCTCTACTCATTTATCAGAAGATCTGCCCTTGACACGCTTGCCAATCAAACTATTAAACGGGCGTGGCCTCTCATCCTTTTTATTATCTCTGGTCTTGTCACGCTGGTAGATTCGCCCACCTGTGATTACTGACCTGGATCTGACAGAAGATTGTGGAATTTGATTTTCAGCAGCAGGATTTTAGTGAAACTGCCAATATTTGCAAGTATTCTGAAGGATCGGTAATAATTAAAATATTTTTCATGGTGTCGGTAGTGCAAGTTGAATTAGTGAATTGGCCAACTTGCAGTTTAGTGTTTTCAGGAAGCGTATTAGGCAGGCTGACTAAGCTTCCATCTTATATGCAGGAGGCGACGACTGGACACATCTGGTTGTGTTTCCAAAACCTCAAACCTATACATCGTACATTGTAGCCTATTGTTATTATAATTTATAAGTGGGATTATTTTTCCTCCATCACATGATTGCCACCAATCTTGTGTCAATAGATTGTGGCCTATTGACTTGTCCATAAATCAATACCCATTGATCATCTCTGACAAAATGTTTATGGTCATTGTCAGTTGTCACACATACTCATGTTTGTAAGACTAGAAGTTTCAAGTACAGGTATCATATTCTTGCAAGGAGTAAATAAATATTGATAAATAAATTAATAAATGAATTTATAAATGAATAAATAAATTCAGTTAGATTAAGATTTAGATTCAGTTAGATTGAAATACATAAATAAACAAATAAAAAATTAATAAGCAAAGTTTCAAGTACAAGTATCATAACTTGTAACAAGGCTGCAAGGAGTAAATAAATATTTATAAATACATTTATAAATGAATTTATAAATGAATAAATAAATAAATAAATTCAGTTAGATTTAGATTCAGTTAGATTGAAATACATAAATAAACAAATAAAACTTGATTAATAAGCAAATAAATTAAACAAACAACTTAGTTTTGTAGAGTAAGCCTACCTGTAGAGTAAGCCTACCTGTATTTAAAAAAGGCCTATTGATAATAATAAATAATAATGGTATTAAATAAAACTAATATTGAATACCAAAAATAATCATAAAGAAACAATACAAGCCCCAATAGGTGACCCCGGCCATCCGGGTACTTATTTTACATGACGCTACAGTGCCTACACTTACGCTTTTCAACCCACAATAGACTGTGGAGCTGTGCGACTAGTTGAAGACTTGTAGCAGAGGCTGATTCAGAATGTTTACATTTTGTTTTGACTCGAATCGAGCTAATTTCTGGGCCGATTTCGGTAAAATAAAGGTTAAATACTTGGCGAAAATTGCATTTTATGTGAAGCTGAACACATGAACATGTAGAGGAGAGTCTCTATTTTTTTTGTTGGCTGGAGGTCCCATGTCGAGAAGTTATAGAAATGGTAGTATTTTGGCCGATTTGAAAAGGGACAAACCACAGAAAACTACAAATTTGACTTCTGAATCGTATTTGTTGTCAACGGAAGTCAACGGCTTGTGACGTCACTCCGGGGTCACCTATTAAAAACAAATTAACCTAATAAATAAAAAAATAAACTGATAAATAAATAAATGCATAAATAAATAAATAATTTCGCTCTTGCCTGACTCGACGCCCGGCCCACACATGCGATGAGTCAGCTGATCATCACTGATCATGTCCATGCATCAGAGCTGACTGCACTGCCTGGGGAGCTGCGTTCTCTATCGATACGATCAATATAACGGTAAATCGTAGAGTTGGCAGTCCTTTAAAACTTCCTGTATTCACCTCTTGTCAGGGATTATCTTGTGAAGACTACTTTATTATAATATGAAAGGATGACATTATAATAACAATAGGGTACGAGTCAGGTTTGAACGTTTTGTGTTTGTTTACAAACAGAGAGGTAGACAAAAAACCGTTCCGTGTGTCCAAACACTCAAGTATCAGAAGGATGGTCCACAATAGCGTGATTCACGTAACCTGAATAGGGATTAAAAAGCTGTCACGTAGAACCATGTGCTTCTATTGTCCAATTTGCCATCAAGATTTCATATGGAAACAGTTCAGACCCAGTACAAGATCGTGTCAGAAATTAATATTTTGTTCTGGGTCTGATTATTCGGACTAATTTATACTATCATGAGTATTAGGTGATGTACTTACTACTTTGTACTTTGCTGGTTTCCTCCTGAATCTTCCTCTTGGGAGCTTTGCTAGGAGGTCGCTGGGAGTGGTTGTCTAATTCTTGTCTTTAATAATGTAGTCCAAGTAGCTGTCTCTGAAGGTCTTGTGGGTAGGGATGTCAATGATGTCTTGAGGTAGGTCGTTCCATAGTCTTGTGGTCCGTGGAAAAAATGAATTGCTGTACGCCGTAGATGTGAAGTGTGGTATATCAAATTGAGTGTTGTTTCCCTTCCTGCTTCTTTGAAGTTTTGGTTTGAGGTGGTCGGATGAATCTATGTCAATGTCTTGGTTGATGATCTTGTAAAGTTGAGTGATTTGGTGGGTTTCCGTCTGTCTGTCAGCCTTTCCCATCCCAAAGAACATAACATTTCGGTAACACTGCTGACTCTCTTGTAGTCACCTTGAACGAATCTCGCAGCTCTACGTTGATGCACACATAAAGTTGTGATTGACTATATTCAGTGGATCAGGGCTGGTAGTACAGGGTTTAATTGGGATTTGGGGATTTTTTATTCCTACATTGCCTAAGTTAAGCCTTTTTTTTAGGGCAAGCCACTATTATAGCTAAAATAATAGTTTCTCGATCATGAGAGTATGCACTGCGTAATGCTTCTTCTGCTTCTGCTCTATACTGTGCAAACACCGCCGGTACTTGGTGGTTATCACGCACAGGTCGCGTGATACGACGGCCTATATCTTGAAATGAGCTCTTTTACATAGTTCGTTAATGTCCATTTCATCCAGTTTACTTTTAAAAATTCTGACTTCTGGAGCATCGCGTGTCGACGTGTCTCTGCCGGCAGGAGATTCCATTCCTTGTAGTGCGGGGGTAAAGCGAGTATTGGTAACAGTTCTTGTTAAAAGCCGGAATGTCTAAAAGATGTGGTCCATGAGAATTTCTGGTTTTGCGATTGGTTGTATTGCTTAATGGCTTAACATTTGATGGCGCCAAGTTGTGAACTTCCTTGCAAATTGTAGTTAATGTGACTAATGTCGCAAGTTTAGTGGAATGACACAATAGCGCGATCGATTGTGCACGCACAGGAAATGCAGCGCTACCCAAAGCGTGTGTGTGGTAGGCGTTGTATCTCCCTGGTTGTACGCCGACGCAATTGTCATTGCATGCCTACCCCGAGGTACTCGCACCTCCGTCACTTAGATTTCCACTGGCCTTCTCCGTACGAAGGTCTGAGACTCCTGAGCAAATCTGGTCCAGGGTACACATAAAATCCCAGCATAAAATACCACTTTTTCTCATAAATTAGGTATTCTAGGTGAATTCAAATTTGCCATCTAACTGCATCATTTTACATATCAAATTAAAGCCCTTTAGTAAAGAAAGCCATTTAACTGAAAACATTTTTGTCATAGCATTTTCCGTACGGTAACAAAGTTACATCTTGTCAAAGATTGACTATCATCAAAAAGATTCTGCTAGCAAAATTCCCCAAAACGGCATTTAGGGTACGTGTTTCTAGATCTTAGTCTCATGGCAATAGCAGCTTTTTTTAATGGAACTGCTATCAAAATCCCTCTAAAATCCCATGTGCGACTTGATTATCACCATAAAAAATCATATATTTGGGTCAAGTATAGAAAACATATTTATGTAGGTTTCATTCACCGACCTATTCTCGAAAAAAATTCAAATTTCTATGTAATGCATTGTGTTTGAGCCCCGGTTTCAGCGAATTTCGCTGACTAGCAAATGTGTTAACTAAAGGTTTGCCTGGGATACCTACATAAATACCACTTCCTACCATTCCTCACATGAAGATGAGACTTAAACAAAACATATTTGGTGCATGTTCGAAAATTTTGAGCACATTTGAGGATGTAAAAGACCAGACTTGTGATTCTTTCTTACATTTCCCTTTTAGCTTCTTTTTTTATTTGCTGCTTGTGATTTCCCGTTTTTTTATTTTAATTCTGTTCTCATTATTTTAGCTTCTTTTTATTCTTACATTTCCTTCTTTGTTTCGTTCCCGTTTCATTTAGTTACTTTAACCTGTTGGCCTATTACTCGTTTATTTTTCTTTATAGTACCGCTTCATGTTGTTTATACAACACACATCTTTTTCCCGTATTTATTACGTCCTCTCATAACGTGTCTGCGGACGTTCACCCGTTATCCCGTCACGGACCCGTCCTTGTTCCTTTTTGTCCTTTATTTTTCCTTCTTTCCGTATTATCATGTCCACTGGTCTCTGGCTCGCAAGTCGTGTGGCTCTGCGCGTTTACACGCGCCTTCGCGTAGTTCGCATTACGCACGCGGCACCGACGCGCTGCCGGACAGATGCAGTGACGCGTAGTCTGGCAACCGATTTTCATAACAAAAACCCTGTTTTTACCCATATTTTCACTGTTTTTGTAGCCAATTCTTGACCGTTTTCAACCAAATTTTCGCATTACCCTCTCGGTATATACTTCGATGTCCTGTATGAATTTGGCGACATGTGAATCGAAACTGACGGAGCCTTTAACTTTCATACCCGCACACACCCCCACAACATTCCCCTATTTATAGTAAGATATAATCAGTATTATCTCAATAAGACAGTTAACATCTAATAATCTCATTTATTTATTTTGCTGATGACTGATGACCCAACAATTTGAGACAATAGATTTAGAAAATACAATTTGAAAACAAACAAAAAATGTCTTGCTCTCAGAATCCATGAAAATATTCTGTGCTCAACATTATACATGTACACATTGTACATGTACATGTAGGCCTATATGTATGTGTAGACCTGTATATAATTATAACTTTGTGCACATCATGACTTACAAGTGCAATATACATGTACCTGCAGTAGGGCCCGAGTAGGGCCTGAATGGGCAAGACAAGAAAATACAGTCAGATCTTATGTGATAGTTTAATAGTAACAACAGGAAAACTATCATGAGTATTTTCGACGAGTACGAGTATTTTTTCACGAGTACGAGTATTTTTTCATGAGTACGAGTACGAGTACAGCAAAATTCCAAACCATGAGTACACATGAGTACTTGGTCACGAGTACGAGCATTGATGCACGAGTACAAGTACGAGTACCAAAAAAGTACTCGTACTCGAGTACGAGTATTGTACTCGAGTACTACAAGTCTGCTCATCTACATGTAAGATATTGATAAGGGAACATTTTATGTCTGTTGACTGTAAAAGCTAGTCTTGTAGCTACATGTAGGCACGTTGTCCTAACTGAAGATTGGGATTTATTTGCAGAAATTTGGATTAGCGAATGAGCGCTGATGCACTGATAAAAAAAAACCAATCAGAAGCAACAACAAATTTCCTTTAAAATCACATTGTATTGCATTGCATTGAACAAAACACACTGGTTTACAATGGCTTACAGCCAATTTTTCAAGAGAAAAAGAATTATGAAACATAGGGTAGTTCTCCGTTTTTATCGGCTTGCGCAGATAAGACACAGTGCCTCAGGACTCTAATGGAACTTCCTTTAATTTTGATATTTTATTTTCCCCTGCAGATGGTACCTCAACAAATGTAATGGTTACAGACGGAACAACAGCAAACATCACTCCTTCACCCCAGGACAACACAACATTACCTACCAAGAGCACAACCACCAAAGCTGCACCCACATCAAAGTCTCCTGACAGGGGAGACCTTCCTTGTCCAGACAATGTCAGATGTGAAGACTTAGAAGCACAGTGTCTTGAATGTAATCTGAATGAAACATGTATTTATGGAAGAGAGTACAATGTTACATGCGGACCTATGCCAGGCATTAAATGCATTGTAAGTTTGGTTTAAATCAGTTGTGATGTTATATATTCATGTCTTCATTTGCTTAAATTTGTATAAAGGTGAATGGTCTGATTGTAGCAGATGATGTTTTCAACACAGGGCCTAGATTTCATCTAGGTTTGCGAGAATCAAATCCATCATAGTCACTGCACTTTACTGAATGATGCAATGATTTTCGCAACTGAATCTTACGAGAATCATTACAAGAATCTATTCTGTGATTCTCGTCAAAGTCTAGCCCTGCAACATGTATCTCACATTTATGCCCATCACCCAAACATTCTTATTCCTAGTGTTTAGTTATTCCAAGTTTTTGCTCATTACGTTTGGACCTGTCAGTTTGGTATGGCTTGATACTTCTTCAGAGTCTAATCATCCTCTCTGCTAGTGGTATAGCAGCTGAATCTTGTGGTGACATGTTGTCATACCATTCAAGTCATGTTAATTATGGCTCTCACTCTGTCCTTAAAAACACCCCCACCATGATGAGATGGAGCAGTTATACTACAGCAGAGAGGATGATGGGACATCAATAACCTAGAAGAAATATGTGTCAACATTTGTCAAAATTTGGTTTTTCAGATATTTGATGTTGATTATCAATAAACCTGATGATCTCTTCATGAAGATTATTATTTCACTTTGTATGACATAATCTACATAACTAATGCCTCTCTATCTATCATAATAAACCATGAGTGTTGCGTTTTGGGATGTTTTCTGTGTTTTCATGTTCATCGGCTACTTTATCGGATCACATGTATCAGGTCAGATGTTGCTAGCACACCTCAGCATCAAATCACTTCAGTTTACTTCAAGGCAACTTTCTAGAGACAGTTGTTAGCCTGCCACAATTAAGCACTTGCAGCAGACTCATTACTCACGAAGCCTTTGCAGCAGACTCATTACTCACTACGCCTTTGACCAGAGCGTATTTTAAACGTACATCACATATTTACTGCATTGAAATGCACTTGTCTCTGATTGGCTGCTGAGGTGATCTGTTGTTGCTGAGTGGAAATTTATGAATGAACTTTGCGCAATACACATTGTTCTGACTCTGCAACATCACCGTAGTATGTGCTCATCAAAGATTTATTGCACAATATTAGGCCTATAGCAATTTTTCTTTGAAAAATCTGTGACCAGTTGAAAAATCCATCAACAATTGGTGTAGGATTACAGATTTTTCAACGGAGCACATATTTTTGTCTCTTAGTGACCGACGTTGATCACTAGCGATTCTGTCACTCGCTGCGACTACTGGTATAGACGAATCCGACGAGCCAAGTGATGGGCCATCCGTGTCAAACTAGCTTAGTTTGTTTGGATTGCGATCACTATTACGCCCACTATCGCGAGCGTGTAGCACTTGCGCCGTGTCAGAGGAGCAGTAAAGGCTACATGCCTATGATACTGTCGTCGCGTAAAATTGATGGATGGCCCCCAGCTATGGCCGCCGGTGAGGTGTAGGAATGTGGCTCGTCAGATTCGTCTATAACCTTTGTGCTGTGTTAATGAGAGTTCTCCTTCTGATGCAGGTACATCTATCTATCAGCTCAGTTCATAGGAAAACTTTACAGTTACCTGTATCCTATGGGGGATAATTCAAAACCAGCCCCATAGATTTGATCTGTGTAACATGTATGTATCTTATTTTTCTGAATTCCGCAGGGTGATAACAAATTGCAGCGCATGTTTAAGTGTAGATATTGCTATCAAACAGATGATGAGATTCAGGCATGTACGCCAGCTATCAAATCTGATGTGACCTCATCAAGATGTAGGGTCAGTGCTAGTCCACAAGAAATAGTGACAGTCAATTGTACAGTCAAACATGATGTTATATGTTTAGGTAAGAAAACGGGTATTAACTTTGTAATTTTTTTTTTTTTTTTAATTTGACATGATTTGGTCCCATGTTGACCAGACCAAAATGCGTACTTTTTAGTTAGTCGCGACTATTACTGATAGTCGCGACTACGACTATTGAAAACCAAAAGTCGACTAATGCAAGTATATTTTTGTGTTAAAAATTACTTTAAAAGTGCCAGTTATTCGCACCAAAACCAACCAAATACTAACATATAAACTGCGAAAAATGTGAAAAATGTTAGTCATTGTCTTACCAATAGTAACACTAACCAACAAGTAATCATAATGTCCATAAATCATCATTAAATTGGTGTTATTGACTTGTTGTCGAACTACTTTCCCACAAGATAAAAGCCGTTAAAAACTCAAATTACTTAGAACTGTCGAACATCTCATTATGATTATAATTTATGCAGCGATAACAGGTGTAGCAGCGTCATAGCGTGCATGTACAGACCCAGGTTGGGTGTTTGTACCAACTACTGAAGGTATGAGATTATTTCAACTTTGGAAAGAAACAGCGAGAACTTCCGAGAAGTGTTTTCCAAAAGGGAAAATTTAGGAAAATATTATTAGATTAGAAGTACTTTTCACGTAATTTCAAAAAGCTATGCTTATTGTGGTAACAGAATATTTAGAAAGCAACAGGAAAATAATTAGCTGACAAACAGTCGTAATGTTGCAATGCCACCCCTGTAGCGATAAATGCAGTAGTCTAGATGAGGTCAGGTGATGTAGGTCGGAGGTGAAAGTTAATCGTACATGCACGATGCAACACGTTCAGGGGGCGCAGCACTAATTCAGCGTCCCATAGGATAACGTGTGAATTCGGCCTAATTCAAGCGCCATTTCTGGCGTCCCTGCAATACTTGGCAAAATAAATTTGGTATCAAATTAAAGCTCTGTTTCTCTAGATTCCAAAACTTTTGTCGGCATATATCGATGACCATTGACTTTTTTCGCTATTTTGCGGTGCAAAAAAAATAGCTAAAAATATACTAAACTCACCACTCGCATTTCAAAATCGGGTTTTCTCTTAATCCGCCACAGAGAATTGCTTTTGAGATCAATTGTCCAGTTTTTTTCTGCATGTTATCATTAAAGACACTTGTCGAATTCATATGAGCCAATATTGAGTGATTTAAAGTGAACATGTCGGTAGATATGGTCGGTACAATCTCATATTCACTATGGACTATATTAGCCGAATTTCGTTGTTACATAAAATGCGGAGTGATTTAGTGTTGCGCCCTCTGAGCATACCATGGAAAATATGCACTGCCGTACCGGCAGGGTCTTAGCTAGAAATTGAGGGTTGCCCGTTATTTGAATAAAATTGCCTGTCCTAATTTGACCTTTAAAAACATTTAACAGACATCTATAGCCCATTGGGGGTTCAAAGAGTTCAAATATGTGCTGATATGGCCTTGTTCTACAACTTGGGTCTGCTAAAAAGGGCAATTAGCTTCTCAAAACATACAATTTATAATATAGCATCTGTCAAAGGCATTAATTTGCCCATCCCAGGAGCAAACTGGCCGTCTAAAATGACGGCCAGACGGGTAGCTAGCTAAGACCCTGCGTACCGGCATGTTTACATATTTTCATGCACAGCAAAACATGGAAACGAACGAAGATCGCTATTGGAATATTGAAGGTTTGAGAAATTATATGAAGTTTCTTGTGCTGTTGCTGGAAAGTGGCAAGTGAATTTAATTGAACAGAAAAGTTAGGCCTATATTACAGCATTTTACAGTCAAATATTTGCATCGCATAAGCGTGCGATACAGTGTAGCAATTTGTATCGCAACAGTGCTGGTTTGTGTAGCAAACTGTGATGCGAGGCGGGCAATCAGGGGTCCTGTAATCATGCATTATAAATACTAAATTGCCACCAATCTTTCACCTGATTTTTCAGTCCAATTTTAACCACAGATAGTCGCGACTATAGTCGTAGTCGCGACTATTTGCTGTCGACTAGGAAAAAAGTGATAGTCGCCCAACTCTAGTACTTTTGACAGCTGAGTTATCAATCTGCCAAAACATGGTAAAATGGACAAAACACAGAAAGCCACTTGTAAGAAACTTAAAAAGCATGAAAACTGATATATTGATAAAATGGAATTTCAAAAGTAGAACACAGAAAACTTTGGCTTTAAATAAGCTGTCAGGAAGGTTTCACCATTCAAATTGAAGACAAACTAATGAGGAATGTTAAAAAAACACAAAAAAGCACACTTACATGTACTATATATTGACTGCTGTGTGAAGGATTTATTATTTTCCTGTAAATATGCCAAATCATCAGGTTTGGTAAAAATGAAAGAAAATTGCTTCAAAAGATCCTATTATTATGGCTTTCAGGGAACATTGTGAATTAGTTTGCATGAAATACATGTATGACTTAATTTGCTTGATTATATGTGACATGATCACGGGGAATGAGTCTGATGTCACTAATATTGTTTTTGAGATATTGGCAAAAACAGTGTTCAAATTCTTTTGTTTTATCTTGTTTTCAGCTATTGATAAATTGCTCATAACTCGGTAACCAAATGTCAGATTTTGATAGGGTTTGCATCAAAATGTAGCATTTGTAAACTGCCAGAAAATGATGTAAAAACTTTTAATTGAAAATTGCTGCCATGTGACTCATTCGCCTTGATCATGTCACATGTAATTTAATCTATTTTCAGAATTAATGATAATATCTTCTTCATTATTATGGTTTGTTTCGATTGCAGGTGGAAGAACATTTTACAAAAGAAAACCTTGCAATTGGACATCAGGACATAAATACTCAACTGCACTTATATTAAGGTTAGTGAATACATTTTTTGTCTTTTAAATTACGGTTCCATAATTGTTGTAACCATTTAGCACGTGGTCACCAACTTACGTGAACAGCATTTCAGGAATTTTTACACTGGAAATGATACCAAAATTTGTCATAGTTTTCTCCCAAAAGGTTGCCAAGAATAGCAATTCTTCAATTTGAAAAATAAGGGGGAGGGGGATATGAATATGTATTGATATGATGTCTTAGGTATTGTAGTCATAAGCACACAATCAATAGTAGGGACATAATTTACACAGTGCGCCTGCTCTGCACGTTACATAAAAGGGGTTTGTGAGTGAGGGGGTGAGATAGGGGTGTTTTAATGTGTTATACTTAGATTCCTTGTGGGAACTTGCAGGTATCCATTTATTTGAAGTATATTATTGTATGAACTGGTTGCCAGAGTCTCCCACAGATGTTCAGCCCTGGGGCCTAAAGCCGCCAGTGCTTGATTATGTCACAACCAGATAAAATGTTGCCTGTAGTTCTCGCATGCATTTGATGTTTTTCCAGTGTTGTTTTTATCACATACCCTTGTACAACCTGTATTAAACGCGAACCGATTCTGGATGCGCCTATATAGAGCTAACATCCCTAAATGATGCTAAATGGTTTATAAGGTGTGTCTTGGGGCAGCGATGGTCATTATATGTGTAGGCTGATTAGGGTTCTGCACCTGTATAGAGCTGCATCCCTGAATGATGCTAAATGGTTTATAAGGTGTGTCTTGGGGTAGCGATGGTCATTATATGTGTAGGCTGACTAGGGTACTGTGCCTGTATAGAGCTGCATCTCTGAATGATGCTAAATGGTTTATAAAGTGTGTCTTGGGGCAGCGATGGTCATTATATGTGTAGGCTGATTAGGGTTCTGCATCTGTATAGAGCTGCATCCCTGAATGATGCTAAATGGTTTATAAGGTGTGTCTTGGGGCAGCGATGGTCATTATATGTGTAGGCTGATTAGGGTTCTGCGCCTATATAGAGCCAACATCCCTAAATGATGCTAAATGGTTTATAAAGTGTGTCTTGGGTCAAAGGGGTAAAATGTTGACCTAATATTTTTTTCGCCAAGGTCCGTGGTGTAACAACACCCTCAGATCTACCGACAGCAATAAGGGGGAGGGGGGAGGTACGCCGCTGTTACTGCATAGGATCTAGCTATTAAGCATACACAAATAATGGATGACATTGACAAGCATTTCATACACTGATCTTCCACTTTATAAAACTTTAGGGCTTTTTTCTCTCACAAGTCACAATGAACATGCTTAAATTATTTCACACAACCTTAATCCATTTCTTTTTTCTCTATTCCATTGACAGCATCACACTAGGTGGATTTGGTGGAGATAGATTCTACCTGGGTTACTGGCAAGAAGGACTTGGTAAATTATTTAGCTTTGGTGGCATTGGAGTATGGACACTAGTAGATGTAATATTAATAGCAGTAGGATATATAGGACCAGCTGATGGATCACATTATATTTAATTTAAAAAAGGGGTTAGGCAACAGAAAAATCTCTGTTCTATGGGTGGACGGACCTTTCAAGTAGGGTGGGTCAGTTGTGTAGTTTAATGGTGGGTTTTTTGCAAATTGTTAAGAATCTGTTTAAAACATTCTGAAGTTTTTTTCAGTCAAAATCAGTCCACTTTTTCTAACAAAAACCGCTGATTTTGTATACAATACAGAAAAAACACACTACCAATATGCAAAATCTGGGTATAACGCTCATTCTACAAAATCCGGTGCCAATCCGCTATAAAAATTGAAAAAAGGCTATTGGCACCGGATTTTGTAGAATGAGCGATAAGCCTGTAGAACAGGGATTTCTTTGTTTCCTTTAGGGTGGTTTTATATTTGTATACATTATATTTATATTGTACATTTTATATATATTGCATATGTTGTTTTTATGGAACAAGTGTTGCTTAATGGTTAGGTCCAATTTGTAAGCAATTTTGTTTTGGTCAAAATAAATAAGGGTTCTGGGTTTTGAATTCAAAAGTACGATGTGAGCATTGTACGCCATAAGACACAAAGAAATGCGCGCTTGTCTTTCAACCAGAAATTAATTGTTAGTGGTAGGGGTCATTCTGTAGTTCCAAAGATATGTAAAAACTGCTTTAAAGCCATAATGTAGGATCTTAAAATATGAAATAAGTTTTTTCGAACTGCAAAGATTATAATGTGGGTATCAATTTTCAGGAATGTGTTATGCTATGTTTTTGATGTAATGTGTCTGGTTGCTATTTTAATATGGTTGTATAGACTTTTTGCTTAATGTATAATTGAATAGCTACTGAAGCAGAGTAATATCTACATGTATATAGTTTGATCAGATCGTAATCGGCGGGTCTTATGACATCGCGGATTAATATCAATATATTTTATTTTGCGAATTGTCTTGTGACATCTTGCCAGAAGCATCACAAGTTATTCATTGAGGTCATAAACTTTGTTTACTTTCTTTAACACGCAAAATACATAGACAAATATGTCAACTATATCACTCTTACCATGGATCTACTTTTCGTAGTGGTAAAAGCCTTACAATTCCCGCCGATTACGAGCTGATCAAAGTATAGGCTATATCAAAATGATTGGTACCCATCAGTTTCCAGTGATTATGGACAATCCTGAGATATACCAACTATTATTTGTTCTAAATGTAGTTCCAAGCGGAACAAATTGAGACCACTTAGATCAAAATCTGAGCATTTTTAATTTTAATGCCTGAGACCAAAATTTGACATTTTACCTTTATGCCAATAACTCAAGAACTGTATATCGGAGATGGGTCAAACTATACTTTTTCTGAATCATTATGATGAGAGAAATATAATTAGATGGTTTTTATCCTTATTCACCAAATTATGAAATTTGAGTCCTGCTTTAGCAGCCATTTTGAATATATGCAAATTACCATTTTTCCATATTTCCTTTTTTGATATGTTGTTCAGGAGAGTGTTAGGAGTCACTAGCAAGCAAAAACATTGGTGTTTCAATTTTGTTTAGCTCAAATGCGAAATTGACTCGTCTGTTGCAGTGGCGTAGCTAGGGGGCAGGGGGGATATGCCCCGGACGCTACCACTAGGGGGGGGTGCCAAATCGGCCTTACTTTCCTTATCCAAACTATTATCAGTTGGAACCTCTATATTTATAGTTCATCTTTGATGGCGTTTTCAACATATAGAGGCCGTCAGCCTTTCGCCATCTTGTGGGTACAAATGATACGCGGGATTCTGCGTCGGACACTACGCGCAGCTTGCCACACATCTGTTATCACGCATCACCACGGTGATTTTACTGTTCACGCATGGAGATCGAACGACCATCGCAGCCTGTACCCACAAGATGGCGGCATATGACTTCACGCTGACGGCCTCTATTGTAGCCCATTGAATGGGCGAAGAATGTTAAGGGGGTACTACACCCCTGCCCAATTTTGTGCCTATTTTTGCATTTTTCTCAAACATTATAGTGCATTGGGGACAAGATAGATATGTATATTATAGGGGCAAGGACTACAACTACTGCACTGGAAATTTTATTTCAGCACAGACAACAGTTGTGGAGTAACAGTAAAAAATGAGGGAAAACCATTATTTGATAAATAAAGCAATAACTACTTGCTTTGAGTTGCTGAATTTTCAGTACAGTAGTTGTAGTCCTTGCCCCTACAATATACATATCTTACATTGTCACCAATGTACTATAATTTTTGAGAAAAATGCAAAAATAGGCACACAATTGGCCAGGGGTTTAGTACCCCCTTAAGTGATAAATAAAAATTGATAAATAAACATTAATTTGATAGAGGATATGTTTTACATTATCCTGTCGCATGTTTTGTTATGGATTGTCATGTGGATGAAGTTGGTCCTACATGTATTTACAATATGTTAGGAAATATTAATGGTCCCTAAATGTATTACACCGCAATGTATTACACTGCAATAATTGAGTGTGATGACGGTTCAGTGCCCTAGGTAGAAATGCAGGATTACCTGTCACATGATTAAAATTGCCGGTCTTAAATTTGACCTTAAAATATGATCTAGGCTTTAGACTAATGTGAGTTCAATGAGTCCAAATGTGTTGCTATGGCTTTCATTTATGAAAAGATGTACTTGCAACAGCCATAATCAAGAATTAGAATCTGTCGGAAGCAAGCGCCCGGTCTTAAACGATGAGCTCAGCAGTATCATGCTAAGCAACGACACAGAAGGGTACAATCAAAGAAGTGGCATTGATGAGGGTCCTTTTCTTTTGGGGTATATTATTCAAGTACATGGTTTGATTTGATTGGTTCATTGTCCATAATTGCAAAAATGAGCAACACATGGTGGCATTTGGCTCTTTCATCCATACACCGCTTATGGAAGACATTGCCTTAATTTTCCAGACATGGAGTGTGAATTTCTAATGGAATTACCTGAATAGGTGACTCCATTTGAGATTGACACCCCTGTGTGGAAGATAGGGGTGTATGGATTTCAACTGGAATAGCTCATTGCTGTGTTTTGTATAGTTACGCTATGAGACAGATGCTAAATTTAAATTAAGCTGCTGAGAAAATCTATTAACAAATATGATTGTAGCAACACAGATTTGAGCTCTTTTAGCCACCAATAGATAGACTGTAAAGCCCGATCCTGACTCCACTTCGCAGCGCGATGCGATGCTTTTCAAACATCGCAGCATCGCGCGATGAAATTCAAAAGCATTCAAAAGCATTAAAAGCATGTGGTGTCTGCATATCTTTTTAAGGTCATTCTACCGACCATGATTTTCCAGCAGCCAATCAGAAGCGTGCACGGCTGCGATATCGCAGCACGGTGCGAAAAAGTTGAACATTGTTAAACTCCATCGCGGACCGAAATTTCCACCGCGCGATGAAAATTTTCACCGCTGAGCTTGTAAAAACCTGGCTCAGATTACAGTTTTTATAGCATCGCAGCATCGCATCGCTCTGCGATGTGGAGTCAGGACCGGGCTTAAGTCTGGTTAAAACCATTGTTTTACCTGTTAAATTGGGATAGGCATGTTGAATGATACACAACCCCAAGACATTGGTTACATATCAATTTTATGTGTGACTTTTGTGGTAGATCATGGATGGATAAACATTGGCGCTCCATCTTGATGTAAACCTTAAATAGCTGAGCGGAAAAGCTGCCAGTTTCTCTGTAAATCACTCCATTTTGAGATTATAGAATATAGATAGAAGGTTCCCTGTATCCTTATGTACTATCAGTCGGCAAAAAGTAAAAAATAATGGGCCCAGCTGTACATGTATGCTGCCCTTTGTTTCCATGTCTTTTCATTCTGAAAGGAACAATATTAATAAGGATACTGCTCACCCTGGCCTAATTCATAGATCCTGGGTTTCCCTACCAGAAGTATCAAAATTCCTTCCCACAATGTTACATGCATTATTGCATAACAAAAGACATGGATCATACTCTGGCAATTACATTTAAGCAAAACACTGATTTGTATTTATGTGTGTGCAATTGATAGATTTTCACATCTGATATTTTCAGTCACCATACTCCCTCTGTCTAGCTTCCCAAGTGGACTACTTACTTTGGGTTGCGGTTAAGATTCTTAACACGGGACTCTATGGAGAGTTAGGCCAATTTCTGGCCTAACTAAAATTGGCCATGATGTAATGCATCTTTAAATGGATCTGGCTTGTGATTGGTCGCCCAGATCACGCTACTTTTTAAATCCTCCGGGCATGTGCCATTACCATTAACTACATCGTACACAACAATCTATGGAAGTTGCGGCACCATTTGTGGTGGCGCGAAAGTTAAACTCTCAGTAATGCATGGACGTACATTTTAGCGCGTCATATAATACCATGCTTAGCACTTGCGGTTAATTGGATTGATAAACAAGTATGATTGACAGTGTGTTTTAGAGACCAAAGTCACAGGGTAAAGTTCTGCTTAAAGTACATAGTCAGATTTTTCACTCTGGCTTTCGCGGTAGATTCCAAAATTAGAATTGTTTAGTATTGAATTGAGCCATTATAATAATATGCAAGATATTTTGCATTCAATAACTTTTATTGTCACTAATAATCTAATTATATAAACTCTTTATGACCATTTTACTATTGAACACTTAATTTTAACATGTTTAATAAACATCAGTATAATTTTGAGCTCAACAGAATGCATTCATCATGATTAAATAATAATAATATATCAAAATTCAACTATGGCATAGTCTATGTGGGAACAAGTGACAAATTTTGGTACCAATTGACGTCTGGCAGAGAAACCCAAAACCTATGTATTCAAGCTTACTATACAAATTGAAAGAAAACTACTGAGGGTGATGAGATTAACAACCTTATCCACACTTTGCTCCTTCAAAATTGAGATTAGTATCAGTAGAAAGCTATTTTTTCCCTCATTGACCCAGTGCTAAATGATTTTGTATTTCATGTAAGCCAAAATATTATTCACACCATATATTCTATGGGACCTTCAAAATACATAATTTAACTCTCCTATCATGGTGGATTGGGATATACTGGCATGAAACTTCAAAGATGGGGAAGAGTATATACCGTATTCACTCGATAGTTAGCACATGTGCTTACTATCGAGGGCTTTTGAAAACGTGCATAAACGGAAAAAAAATGAACAGCGCCATCCACAAAAGTGACAAAAGTGTAAAGGGTTTTGAGCAAATCATCGATACACATAGCTATATACGAACAATTAAACCTACAAATTTGTGTGTTAACTACATTAGCTCAGTTGGTAAAGCAACAGACTTTGAATCATCTTAAGAAGAGCGAACTGAGCAGGAGTTCGAGGCTCGTTGTAAACTTTTCCGTTGCTTTATTTTTATTTTGGGGTTTGAGCTTTTCTTGATAAATTTAATCTTTGTTTTTCATTTTGTTTCTTTATTGTTTTTTATTTGCTTTATTTTGTTTTGTTTTTTCTTTTCTTTTTTTTTTTTTCTCCTTTCTTTCTTTTTTGTTCTATTCATACTGGGGTCATGGGTTATTTATTCAAAACATACCTATATATGAACAATTCAACCTGCAAATGTATGTCTGAACCCCATTAGCTCAGTTTGGAAAACGCCGGACTTCGAGACTCGATGAAGTTCAAATCTGTTCAGTATTTCACTATTTAAATTTTTTTCTCTGCCATGTTTGTTTTACAGGTCTTTTTTTTTAAACTACGAATAGAGGCCTACATATGACAATTCTTGAAGGTTTTTTTGTGGGCTTTTTATTTATTTATTTATTTATTTATTTATTTATTTTTACCAAAGGAACAATTAGAGATCAGTTGGATTAAAAGTGGAGTGGTTACATAACTCCTTGGTAACTGGATCACGCACCTTTTTGAAGGCAAATAAATACGCTCATTTCGTGTCTAATAGACAAAGTGATAATCGTATTACACGTAACACTTCGCTGGCGAATAATTGGATCAACTTTAAAATTTCACCCCTACATCCAATTTCATGCATTTCTACACCCATGCATGCTACACCTCAATGGCAGACATAGCTGCTGGGACACAACAGAACAATAAATGGCGTTGAATGCCATAGACTTTGTGTTGCGATCATATCGATCGTGGTGCAGAACTCAAAAGCGTGATCCAGCTGACAGTGATAATCGGATTACACGTAACATTTCCCTTGCGAATTGTTACGCATAGTCGTGCTAAAAGTCGGTCGATACATGTTGAACTCAGCACAATTCAGAAATACGCGTTTTTGCTTTGAAAATTCTCGGTCAAATAAAAAACTTTTTATTTCAGTAATGTTGAATAAAAAATGTTGAATAAAAACATTCTTGGATATATATACATTTGAAAAAATCCCGGTGTTAAAATTAGGCACGAAATTGTTTCCTGTTTGATTTTGATAGGACTCGGCTTCACCTAGATTGCGGAACTTAGTCCTCAATGATAGTCAGTCATTTATCTTTTGGTCTTTATATGACTATCATGATACATCTCCGAGGAGCAATTTCAGACAATTGCTTGGGATTACTGGGGCAGAGGTTAATTGAATCCTTTCATGACCACTGATGCATAGTCAAGTCTGACAAGGACACTCGGCACGAATTGAAAGACCATGTCACTCTCGACAAAAGAATGCATGCATGTCAAAGGTCATCTGACACCAATTATTGGTGTTTGTTATGCTCATCGAAATATGTACAGTAGTAATGTCCTTCCATACTTCTCCAACCCACTTGGTGATCAGAATTCGTCTTTGGCTTGCTGTTATGTCATTGTTGGCGTATTTTTGGCCATTTAATCAGGGACTGGAAACAGATTATTGTCAAGCTATTGTTATCAGATTATCTTTTCGACCTTCGATTGTATGCGAGTTGCGCCTTGAGTGCGCTATGTTTGAATTTTATTATTTACTCATGTTGCCCTACTAAATATAAAAAAACATCAAAATATTCCAATATCTTTTTTAAGTTATGTAAAATTGTGTAAAATGTCTATCCTTTGTCGAACACAATTTCTGTGTAGCATGGAAAATCATTTACATAGGATTTTGAAGACAAAATGTGATAATTTTGTGGAGATACAGAATGCTAGAACAAACAAAATTATATTTTTTCTGGAATGTGTACACCGTACGCTTGGTATTCCTACTGATTTTGATACTGAAATAATTCTTTGTAAGATGATGTTCTTTGAAGATTTATGTTGGCATTTCTAGAGTCTGTCATTATAGGCAAACATGTAGGCTCATTTCGCAATGCACAAGACCAGCCCCGCGCTGTGTTGTAACTGTGCTTGGATTCGTACCAGGGTCTATTGATCAACGTATTATTCATGCTTGCTCAACTGAGGATAATTTGTAAACCAGCAACTCGCATGGTACAATGGGTGGAAGCCGTTTACAGTCCCTCCATATAGAGGCCTTGCATGTGACATATCATCCCGTAAATATGGCGGACTACTCAAATGCATTCAATAAAAGCATGATTGCAATCTACCGTGACAGTTCGTCTCACACACATAACCCTGCACTACGATCAAATAGGTTGATGACAACATTTGATTGAATGGACTGCACTCCGCTATAACTACGGTGAAGGACACCGGTTCAAATCCTTTGTCTGGAGCCAATCGATAATTTCATGCAGGGCCTCTATACAAAGTCCCTGATTCAATAAAGCACACAATGTAACAGGCACAATTGAATCGGAGCGGATTTTACATGTTACACAATGGCGTGTTTATAGTGAGACAATCTTTCCGTTATTTAGCTAAACTACCGAGCAGTCTAGATTTGCAATGGTTAGTAAAACATAAACAAATATAGACTGCGTGGCAGTCCAGCTAAATACCGCATAATCTGGCTCACTATAAACACGCTCTTTGTTTTTTTATTTTTCGTATTGCACAAAATCATAAAAGTATAATGGATAAGGTTAAAATTATAAAATGCCAAAGATTTCTTTGCGGTTAAAAAGCGTGTCCATATCACGTTTAAGTCGCAGTTATTGTGTCCTTCTTGATGTAAAACGAAGTCAGTATTTTGAAATAGACTGCGGAACTCAGTCTTCAATGATAGTCATTTGATAGAAGGGAACCATCGTCAGAGAATATTGAAAAATATGGAATTTCTGTAGCTTGTAATGGCAAAGAGGACCATGACCACCTCATTTTAACATTGAGGGCATACCCAACTACATTGTTGAATAAACAGCCCATGACCCCAGTATGAATAAAACAAAAAAGAAAGAAAAGAAAAAGAAAAGAAAAGAAAAAACAAAACAAAATAAAGCAAATAAGAAACAATAAAGAAACAAAATGAAAAACAAAGCAAAAAAAGATTAAATTTATCAAGAAAAGCTCAAACCCCAAAATAAAAATTAATCAACGGAAAAGTTTATAACGAGCCTCGAACTCCTGCTCAGTTCGCTCTTCTTAAAATAATTCAAATTCTGTCGCTTTACCAACTGAGCTAATGTAGTTAACACACAAATTTGTAGGTTTAATTGTTCAGTATATAGCTATGTGTATCGATGATTTGCTCAAAACCCTTTACACTTTTGTCACTTTTGTGGATGGCGCTGTTCATTTTTTTTTTGTTTTTTCACGTTTTCAAAAGCCCTCGATAGTAAGCACATGTGCTAACTATCGAGTGAATACGGTATGTTATTCAATCAAGGTGGAAAACAGCATGTGATGAAATTGGACAATCCTTCTTTTAAAGGTGGGTAACCTGACTGACAGCCTCATCCCCCACTTTACCCCCATCAAAATGCAGATATTGGTATCAGGTGAAAGATCATATTTTTCTCATTAACATATTGAAATTAGGCATTCTAAATCGGTATATTTCCAAAGAAATCATCAAAAAACTGTCGAAAATAGTCTTAACAGTGGTATACCATGTTTGAGACTAATTAGACAGGTTTTTGATATGGCCTTACCCCGTAGAAGTGCCTTTTGGCCATCTTGGCAAAAATTCAGACTTAAGTTCGGTTTGACCAATATGTGACCGGGGTTCTAGATGTAAAATATAGCGCACCATTTTATTTTGAGTGATTTGAAGTTTGTTTTAAGCCGTTGACTGAGACCGGAATACCATGAAGAAGATGAATAATCAAAGTGGCATTGAATTAAAGCCGAACACAGAATTTTGCGACAGTTTTGGTTGAGACAGCTGCCATTGCGATACATAAATTTCATCCTGGAATTTGCCTTTTGAATAATATTGTTTGCAATTGCTTCCCCAGACACAGATTGGTCAATGTTAATACCCAGATATTTCACAGACTCCTGGCCTTTGATAATCTGGCCAGAGCATTCAACAGAAAAATTGTCAACATTTTTTATTTTCCTTTTGGATCCGAAGATAATACTTTCAGTCTTGCCGAGATGTAAAGACAATTTGTTGTCTACCAGCGGAAGAGGTGGCGGAAAGGCTGTTAGTGTTCGGCTGGGTTTTTTTTTCCTTCAAGATTTTGCCAAAATACTGGAGGCTGGATGGAACCCAACCTTCCACCCACTGTTATGCAGTGGGACTGTAATTTTGAATAGGCATTATGCAGAGTGACTGTTGGGTGTGGAATCGAACCACAGGTAGCAGAAGCACCTTCCATTAACCAACTTTACTGTCAAGACATGCCCAAATTACTATAAATATTTGTTATTTATTTGGAATGAAAACAATAATAAAGGCTCAGGATTGAGTCCTTAAGGTGGGTGGGTGGAGCCCATTGTTGACCTACAATCCTGGAGATAAAGGTTGGCATGCTTTGCCCAGGGATATGAGACAACATATCCCTGCTTTGCCTGTCTGTTGGTATATCTCTGCTCCTGCTCTCCACATTAATGTTGGCCCGATCATGTTGTCAACCGGTCTATGAGACCCGGCATTAAAAGATAGGAGTAGGGAAGGATGAGATACATGGGCAGTCTGTGCTTCACATATATCTCATGCATGTGTCACTTGCTTTTTCAAAGTGTACCAACTTTTACATCTAATTACATATTTTGGCTTATAAAATACAAACCAAAAAAGGTATATATATAGATGAGTTGACATGTGTTTACATTTGATACACCCTCTGTTGATCTGAGATCAAAACTGCCAGGCAAAAACACTATAGTTTACATGGAAGAAGTTGATTTTTTTTTTAATTTCAAAGCAAATACTACTAAAAATTTTATCAAACTTGTTTACAAATACATCAAGCTATATACATAATATCACACAAAACTTTTTTAAAAGTTGGGTTTTGAAGAGATTTATGTGGTCTGCCATAGACACTCCTGTGTTATTTTGCCTGGCATGAAACAACAGAGGGCGGTCTGAATGTAAACATGTGACATCATAGGTCAACTCATCTATATGGCCACCACATTTTCAGGTTTTGGTCCTCACATTCATGTCAAGTCAACAATTTAAGCATATTGAAATATTTGGTGAAATAAGGAAGAAGTCAAAACAATAGTATATGATTGCCTATTATTTATAAACACATTTGTATGCTTCTTTTAGTGACAATTGCATTGCAATAATAAACCTTTTCTTAGAGATGAGATCATTGTTGATTGATTGATTGATTGATTTTATTTGGTTCCATAATACAAAATACATAAAAATATTATATTGCATAGTTTAAAATACATTACATAAATATAACACTTGACAAAATAAGAAATTAAAAGATATACAATGTGAAGATAAAAATACACTAGGAACCAGGATAACCCATCAAGCCAATGTTTCAGGCTTATTTCCAATGGGGTCCTTGAAAGAAAGATTTTGGCAAAAAAGGCAAGAGAAGAAAGAAAGCACACAATGGACAACAGACCCCACTGGAAATTAGCCATTACTGAAAAGTTTCCTGATTGCACTCTTGAAATGATTAAGATTGGGGATATTTTTGATGTCATTTGGAAGCATGTTCCAATCCCGAATTGCACTGTAATAAAAAGTAGTGCCAGCTGAACTTTTGATTTTAGGCACATGGAAATTAAAAAGCCGCCTTCTAGTATTATAGTTGTGAATTTCTGAGGTTTTGGTAAAAAACTGGCACAGGTAGGGGGCACTTGACCCATAATAAATTTTGTGCACATGACATAATTTTAAAAATTTTACTCGACACTCTACATTTAAAAAATTCAGACTGTTAAGTTCGGTTTGACCAATATGTGACCGGGGTTCTAGATGTAAAATATAGCGCACCATTTTATTTTGAGTGATTTGAAGTTTGTTTTTAAGCCGTTGACTGAGACCGGAATACCATGAAGAAGATGAATAATCAAAGTGGCATTGAATTAAAGCCGAACACAGAATTTTGCGACAGTTTTGGTTGAGACAGCTGCCATTGCGATACATAAATTTCATCCTGGAATTTGCCTTTTGAATAATATTGTTTACAATTGCTTCCCCAGACACAGATTGGTCAATGTTAATACCCAGATATTTCACAGACTCCTGGCCTTTGATAATCTGGCCAGAGCATTCAACAGAAAAATTGTCAACATTTTTTATTTTCCTTTTGGATCCGAAGATAATACTTTCAGTCTTGCCGAGATGTAAAGACAATTTGTTGTCTACCAGCCAATTGCTGCAAGACTCAAGAACTTAGCCTAATTTTTGTGATATGACACTAGGATCTGTATGAGAAAAAAGGATTGTACTGTCGTCTGCATACAACATCAATTTACAGTCTGGGTCTATACTAATGATCATATCATTAATGTAACATAAAAATAAGAGTGGCCCCAGTATGCTACCCTGGGGCACACCACATGAAATATTAAGGGATTTAGAATTAGCATTGTTAATTTGAACTATTTGCTGCCTATTTGAGAGATATGAATGAAACCATTCAACAGATTCAACTCCCATTGCATTTAATTTCTCACATAAGATTTGATGGTTGACCGTGTCAAAAGCTTTTTGGAGATCAATCATGATCATGCCTGTATATAAACCACGGGAAGATTGAGTTTTGATATGGTCCATCAAATGAATGAGACAAGAATCTGTTGAAAACTTGCTTCTGAAACCCGATTGGTGTTCATACAAAATGTTATTTGATGTCAAAAAATCTTCCAATTGAACATAAATTGATTTTTCAAGAATTTTGATATTGCACTCAAAACACTTACTGGTCTGTAATTACTTACATCAGTATTTTTGTTCTTTTTGTAAAGAGGAGTAACTTTAGCCAATTTTAGCTCGGTAGGGACAGTACTGGTCATAATCGATAAATTAACAATGTGGGTTATAGGAACTTTCAAAACTGAGGCACCATCCCTTAAAAACCTTGATGGAATGTTATCAAGCCCAGTGCTCTTATTTGGGTTGAGATTGAGCAGCTCCTTTTCAATAAACTCTTCACCAACACACCTCAAGGAGAATGATCCGACAGATTTGTCACGATAAAAATTCTGAAAAACTGCAGAGGTGGTAGTGTACAGATTCTTTGGAGAGGGCAGTTTCTCAACTTATGTGGAAGCAACACTGGTGAAGAATTCATTAAAAGAATTGGCTATGTTCAGATTCAGATTCATTTATTTGGTTTCATCTCAAACATAGAAATTCACAAATATACATAATAATAATAATGATAATAATACCGTATTCGTTCCAATAAGCGCCCATGCCCCAATAAGTGCCCACCCAGGGTATTTTCAATTTACTAAAGGGTACCATTAATGTTGAAGTGACATATAGATGTCGATACAATGAAATAGCTGCAGGACTACAAGTCCTGCGTACACTTGCAATACATTTTCTGCATCAGAAAAGCTACTGGAACATCTCAAGATCCTTTTATAACATACGTAAATTTGTCTCTAATAAACGCCCCTTATGAAAAAAAGTAAATGAGGTAAAAAAATTAGCGCCCACCCAAAATGACTTTGTTAAGCGCCCTGGGCGGTTATTGGAATGCGGTAATTGTAATATTGAAGTAATAATAATAATGATAATGATAATAAAAGGTGAAATATTGCATGAAAGGGACGGGGATGCCAGTCCTGAACGCATAGCGTGATTTAGGTAGCATCCTACAAAAAATAAATTGGGCCTAATATAAATATAATTACGAAAAATTCAAAATTGGAATAGGTATATATATACATACGAGGGGTGGTCAATAAGTTCGTAGAACAAGGTACTTGAAAGAGTACTAGCCAATTCTTTCTATCTCACTCTTGAGCATGGTCACTACAAACCTTAATGCACCTGTCGCAATTTTTCTTGAAACCTTCTATATCAACAAAATAGAAGTCTTCCGATAGCTCCTTGAGTCACTCTTCAGTGAAGGCTCACCAGCATTGATCACCAGCAAACCAGATATGAAGGTAGGACTTAAAATTCTCAAACAGGTTTCACTAACTGGAGGCCATGCCTGAACCACAATGTGGTTACTTTAGTTAACTGACCCCTCTGTCGTGAATGGCAGCTTGACAAACAAAGAATAGCGTACAGGACACAATCCAAGAACAGTCACATTCCTACCATCAACCTTCTTGACATGATGGCTTGCCTCAATTTTGCTATCAAAATTGTATGATATATGCCTATTGTACTTTCATTTGGCAAATGATCTGTCATCAAGACTCTCCCTGGATCTCAGAAACAGTGATGAAGACCTTGCACTATGGTGACCGAGTGATGATCTTCTTTGGGGTGGGAGATCCAGGTGCTTCCACTAAATGCACTGCTGTCTCGTAATTCCAGTGATTAATGCATGTCGTATCACCTTTAGCCCCATATAGATTAAACTTGCCTCTGTCCTCATTCTAAGTGTATAGAAGGTGTTGACCTGAATATGTCAATTGGTATCAATTTTGTGTTATGAAGATTCTGGGACCCCATCTAAAAGACACCCTGGAATTCCCAATGTTAATTGATTAATGTTGAAAATACATTCATCAGAGTTATCATATTTTGTGGCTATCTCATCTAACTTATTTGGCTCTTTATTCATTATCAATGCCACTGTACCAGCACGTATATCATTAGTGGTGACGTCAGCAAGTCTTTTGGACCTTGGATGATCTTCAAGGACGTTCATTCCATTCTTGAACCATTGCATTGCTGTTGAATATCAAGGACTTCATTACCAATTACAGCAACTGTACATTGTTAAATTTGAGTTTTCACCGCCTTCCGGAGAAATTTCCATACCCTGTATTCACTTCTGGCAGTACCTGTGAATTCATGGAGATAGCCTTCCTCTGAAGAGTGTCCTGCCCACATACAGTGATGCAAAAATCGAATATCCTTGCAGTAATGTTTTAAAGGAATAATCTTTCAAATGAGACCAAATTCAATATACCGGGCGACAAAGTAGCATACCGAGTTCTACGAACTATTTGACCACCCCTCGTAATACTATATAGTCCAATAAATATAAAGAATATTATCAAAAAAAAACAGTACATTTAAAAAGATTTACGTGACAACAAAAAAACAAGGCTACGCCGTAGCTGACTTTTTGTTCCGTGGAGCCAAATTGACCAATCATGTTAGAGTTTTTCATTACTCGGAGGTAAAACTGACCAATCAAGTACGACTTACTCATTACGTGAAGCGAATCTAGTCATTAAGAATTTGCCAGACGAGCTCAATGAAGTTGCAAGATATCCTCGGTCACGATATATAGTTATGATTCAAAAAAGTAATTTATTGCCAACCGACTTCATTGCCTAGTGCGTCACTGTGTAAAAATAACCAGTCAATAAAATTCTAGAAAATATAGTTTTGTAACATTTCCTAAATTTTAGCTAATTTAGGTGTATATAGAGGAATCCAAATTCACACATTCCTACACCTGACTAGCAGCCTTTAGTTGGGTAGCCGTCGGCTACAATGCACTCAAAATGTGAAATGATTCGGCCTTGGTGGAAATTTTAAACTGCATTCCATCACATCCGTTTTACACCTTCGGATTTACTTTATATACTAGTAAAACACAGGCAGACAAAAGAATAACACAATACAGTTCCTTCTGACATAAACACTAAACAGCATGGTCTATTAACACCAAAACGCTGTTGTTAAGTGACATAATAATCAATAAGGATTAACTAAACAAAAGCCCAGACAGTATTGGTATCTATGCATTGATGTACTTGCAGTGTGTATTTAACAGAGAAAGGACTATTATTAATCCTCCTCGTCCTTGCATCTTCTCTAGGTGTTAGGTGGCTTTTATTTGCACAATTGGAAGCTCAAAACACCAGTTTGGTGCTACATTCGATTCTACCCAAAGATGTCCGACCAAATCCTGACCATGACATGGCTCCTTGGATTCATCTATACAATCACTAAATATTTATACCTTGGAAGATGCAATTTTTTTTATACAGAGAGAAGCTCAAACACCAGTTTGGTGCTAGCGGCTACCCAAAGATGTCCGACCAAATCCTGACCATGACATGGCTCCTTGGATTGTACAATCACTAAATATTTATACCTTGGAAGATGTTTTATACAGAGAGCAGCAATAAGATACAATTTGATACAGAAAACACTAAGTACCTGTGTGTATATAATATTAAATATATAAGAATATGATTTAGGAGCAAGATAAAAAAAAATTAGGGTGCTTGGGGGAGGCAGAACATAAGAATATAACAATAATAATGACCTAAATTAATGGAGCGTACTTGTTGATGGTCTAGCTCAGTAGATTGTTGATTGATATACAACATTAACATGCACACGCTGTCACACTATACACTCTAATAATATTAAATTTTGTACTTCAAGCAGAAAAACAAAATGTAATTCAGTACATATCTCAATACTCACATAAAAATAACATAGCACAATCATTCAGCCAATAATATAATACTTTACAGTACATACATAATAAAAAAATGACAATAACCATAATGTGATAGACCAATAGCCGATATATAAAAAACAGCCGCCCACCTCACATAACCATGCTGAAATAGCACAACATTCATATCGATAAATAACAAAATAAATTTTAATTATATTTGAAACAATAAGAAGATGGCAAGATGATGAGTGCACCAGCCACTTCCTACACCAAAAATTGACTGCGTGCAGACACATCAAGAGAGATGTGAGACCCGTCAACATGGGGGCCAGTCGATGCACCTCACATGGAACAAAAGCAGATAAAAAACAAATTATAATTCAGTATATATCTCAATACCTTGCATGAAAATAACATAGGACCCATTCCATGTCAACTCCAGGGATGTGCACCGCAGCACCTCTTCAATTTTTTTTTCTTTTTCTGTGTGGTGGTATAGATATTGATGAGAAAGTAAAATCCCAAAAATTTGAGCTTCAAACTCCATTTCGTTTTCCCGTGGCATCAATTTGAAATTTAGGGGGGTCAGCGTAAAAAATGTGTCTCATCGCGAAAGACGACGTTTGGAGGTCCATAAATGTATAAAGGGAACCCTTTACAACTTTGAAAAGTATGTATCCTGGGGTACTTATTTGTGTAGAATTCAAATCTGGCATCAGAAAACATGTACCTCCTTTACTTTACAAAATATAGGGCCCTCAAAATGCAACTTCGTCCATCCAGTACCAACTTTGGGGGGGTCAGAACTCCAAAAGTAAAAATAATTTTACTGTCCATTTTTTTGCCAGTCAGAGCCCTTTGGTAGGACATTACTCTTATCCAATATTGAGCCTATTAGAATACTTTTAGCTGAGATATTACCCATGCAAAACCCCAATTGTACATTTTTTGTACATTTTGACCCCCCTGAAAACCAATGTCAGACATTTTGCCCCACCATCAACTTCAGGTATATGTTGAAGATATGTCCTTGGACAACATTTCTGAAAGATATTGGCATGGAGTCTTGATGGCTTCAACACATCACTTAGGTTTGCCTACTCCATAGAGTTGTACACATTTTTTGATTTTGAAAATGTATAATGACTTTATGTACAACTCTATGGAGAATGCAAACCTAACTAATGTGTTGAAGCCATCGAGACCCCAAGCCAATATCTCTCAGAAATATAAATATCCTTTTCATATAATTTATGTAGTCATGAAGCTCTGAAGCTCTAAAACTGATTTATTTTCAGTGTACAATATTTGTCGGCTTGTTCTGTCTCTTCTCCCTCTACTAGTACCCCTGTGAATGTCAAGTTCACAACCTACGACCACTGGGCTAGTCCGCATTCCTGAGCAAGCTCTTTGACGTGACATAATGCAACATGAGGTTCATTATACAAATTTCGTCACAGCCACCATGCATTTGGCGGTGCACTTTGAGTAGGCCCAGCCATAGCATGGTAGATGTATGATTTTATTCTGACAAACAAAGAATAAAACTTGTTAAGTTTTATTTCAAGAGTTCAGTCAGAAATGCAAAAACAAACAGCAGCAATTTCAAGACAACAAAATCCAAACAAGGCCAAAATGCAAAAGATTGTTATTCATTTCACTATGTTGATGACAGGAGATACAGCGTGCAGAACTGCTTTCACCAAAAATGTGTTCTTCTCTAATGACCATCTTCCTTTATTTGTTACCACCAAGAGTCATGAAGCTCTAAAACTGATTTATTTTCAGTGTACAATATTTAGTTTTTCAATATGTTTCTTTTGTGCAATAAGTTCAACAATGAAAAATAAGAGAAACATAAAAAGTAATTAAAAACAAAACTGAAAACAAAGGTGTGCGTGTGTTCAACTTTTGTTATGCGATATTTTGATGGTTAGCCACTCTTAACACCCCTGTCATCTCTTGTGCTCATAAGTTAAGTTGCTTTTAAGATACGGAATTGAAACTTAGCAAACAGTTACAAGAAGGATGAATAAATAATATCTGAAAAAATGACATTGTTTTGTTGTACCATCACAAAATGCGGTTCATTTTCTACATGTAACTTTTTATGTGACACCTTGTATATATTATACTATTATCATAATAGTCAATTACTACCCACTATGGTAGTATTACCTGGGATTACCGAAAACACTAAATTGTGCTTATGCCATGCATGCTTGGACATAACATTTAGAATAGAACTGATGATGCATTGCAGGCGCTGAATCTGTTTTCCGTACTTCCGGTTTACATTAAAAAATGTTGTGCATCGTGAGAGACCAGCTTTATGGTCTCAGTAGAAACGGATGCTGGGTAACAGTAGATCAGATTATGATGTATTTTGTACCCTGAAAAAAGCGGAGCCAAAAAGCTCAGTATAAACATGCAGATAGTGAGGCCCAATGACATGGCTCCAAGGAGCCAGTCAGTGTGCCTCAGAGAGCAAGAGCCAGAGATGAAGTATAATTCAATACGAATCAAAACACATTTGATATCAAGCATATAATTATGATAAAAATAACAGACATAGACTACATGTCATGCCACATTGGAAATACGTTTTTAGCAGCTGCTGATGAGCTATTCCCTTTTGGTGTATATAGACATTTTCACTGGTTCCAACAAGTATTAAGTACCAGACCTTAGAAAATGTGTGTGCTTATATTCAGTTAGTAGGTCATGTCAGGAGCAGGCTCTTGAACATAATTTGTTTCTGAACTGGCAGCTCTGATGAAATACAATGCATACCAGAGTAGCCATTCTTGCTGCAGGGTTTGAACCTGCTGAAGTTTATCAAGCTTACATTCTGTTAAGCCAAATAACATTCCAATACAACAGTCTAAACATGAAATGAATGCATAGACCCCATGGGAATGCACTCACTAAAATGGGTGATGGGGATTGATGCATGGCCACATTAACTCCCATTTTTCAATTCCCTCTCACCCAATGACCTCTTTTTTGTTTTCTAGTCAACAAAATACCCCCCTTTTTCACGAACTTTGTGCAAATTCCTGATAATCTCTCACTGAATGACCCCTTTTTCATTATTTTTCTTTAAGTTTGTCACAAAATTTCAATTTTGTATCAACTTTTATATTTTGACCCAAAATTTTCCCAGTCTCACAGAAAGATCTCCCTTTTTTGTCAAAATTTCCCAGTCTCACTAGCAAGTCAAATGTATTTTTAATATGTCAATTATGATGGCAAATAATCATTTTGGAAAGAAACAGCCAAAATGACGTGGCAAAGCTTCCATGCAGTTTTCATTCACTGACTTAGACTTGCTTTAAGTCCTTATAGGCATCCTAAGTCAGTGAATGAAAACTTGCTTTAAGTCCTTAGGCATCCTAAGTCAGTGAATGAAAACTTGCTTTAAGTCCTTAGGCATCCTAAGTCAGTGAATGAAAACTTGCTTTTAAGTCCTTAGGCATCCTAAGTATGTACTTGCTCTGAACCAAACTGGATTGCCTTAACTGGAGATGAACTCTTTAGAAATCTGTCTTTCTACCATATAAGTTTCAGGATGATTTAACCTTAAGCACACACTGTTTGAGTTGTGAAATGGTGGCAGTTCTTTCAGGATTGAAAACCATGTATAATTGAGTCTTTTAAACATCACACTGGCTAACTATTTTCACAGGATTCTTCCGCATTATGCTCATTAAGATGTTACTTAGAACATTTCAAATAAGCATCCAAAATTATTGTTTTGATGGGCTTCAACCTCTGAATCACACTATGCAAATGGCACTTGGCAAATAAGCACATGCAATGATTTACCAGATTCCTCTTTCTGACCAGGGGAACCACTGTAATTAAGGTAATCATAGCAAGCACTGCTCTGTTGAATACCTAGTATTCTGCACCTTTCAACACAGTTGCCTATTGGTGGTAGAATGACAGATGACCTGATTGTGTAGACCTATGCAGTACACTTGTCCATGCTGCACATAATGTTGCTGTATGATAAATGATCACAATATTTAGCAGCATCATGTGTGGCACGTGGTTCTGCAAATGATCAACCAGGTGTATGCTAAGATTTGTTACATTTTTTGTTTTTTGGATATCTCATCTCTTACGTTTTCATCAACGGTCCAAACTTTACCACTTTCCTTGGCTTAAATTGATGCGCCTTCAGTACCTCAACATCACAGCTTCATCAACCTGTAGTCAAGATGGATGAAAAACAAAAATAGGATATTTTACTGTTTGCATATTACCGCTTGCAGACTAAGTCTTTTAGTACTTCATACTATAAAATTCACTATAACCACCTTGGGGCAATTTCACAAACATTCATGCCCAAAAGTCCTTCAACCCATTCAAAGTCCAAAACAATCATAATTCATAACATATAAATGCTATAAAAGCGTTACAATGAGAGGTAATGAGTTCGGGACTGACATCGAGGTAAGCACATTGAGGCGACTCTTTGCAAAATTGATCCTTGTTTATTTCATTTGGACACTGGCCACTTTAAATGTTGAAATTTTGGGGGCAATATATACCAAATGGTTGGTTTTTGCTGTTAAAATGTCCCTCAAATCAGTATTATTGTGTGGTTGGGCGAGAACAACCAATCCACATTTTCATATTGTCGATGTGTGTTAGTTGTCACCAGAAAAGCAGACATACACTGTACTTTTGAGCAGTGAAACTTTCAGGATATGTAATTTGCGTGCTAATGATGACACCTTTTGTATACTGCGCCAATAAAGTATCCTTACACTTGGAAACTTTCCAAACTGAACAATATTGGGGTAAATTTGTTTTTTAATAGATGCACTATCTAATCCTGCACATTATGACACCACATTGAAAACTCCACAGACTAGACATCTGGTTTGAGAGTGGTGAATGGCTAATTTATGCATTTGGCTTTAATTTAAAACAAAAGGAACAAAAGAAAACTGAAACAAAAGAACAGACAAATAAAATGAAAGTTATGAAAAGTACAGAGAAGCAAAAACTGAAATAAAACTGCTTTAAATAACGCTTCATTGAAGAAACTGTGTTGTCTCTTTGTTTCGCTTCTTTTTGCGCCCTGTATTATGCCAGTTTATCACTTTTAAAACTGGACCTTCATCTATTCAATTGCTTTACTTCTTGAGGTCACATTGGATTCAATGTGGGGTCATAATCTGCAGATTAAAAAAATCTACCCCAATATTGTTCAGTTTTGAAATTGTGATTATTTTTCCAAGTGTAAGGACACTTTATTGGCGCAGTATATTTGAATTGTAGTCGAGATGTAGAAAAAGAGAAATGAATAAAAAACCGAAACACAAAAAAAGTGCAGCCAATGCAGTGAACAACTGTCCGGTAACCCAATATTGCAAATAAGATTCAGCATTGGCAACTCTATCCCATCTGATCCTACAGTAATTGGGCTACATTTAGCTGGTAACGCTTCGGCAACACCCTCTGTAATGCCCACTGCTTAGCTATTTATACTTCTATCTGGCTGAAGATTTTATACGCATCTATAAATAAGTGTGTTTGCGTATTAAAGTAAATCCTATTCCAGCGTTATCTGGGAGTGTCTACTGAGTTCTTGTAATAGTTGAGAATGGGTCATTTCCTTTCACTCTGACAATTTAAATTTAAGAGGACAATTTAAATTTAAGAGCACAATGTTTCCAAGTTTTTATCAATGGAACTAATTCAGTTTCTTTACTTTGGAAAAGGCAAGGCATTCTTTTATCCTCCTGTTCCTATATCAGACATGCTGCTTTACATCTTTTCACACTTACTCTGGGATCACTGAATGGGCCTTTAAGGAACAAGATTTAACACAAGACTCTTAAAAGACATATACACTGCAAAAATACACTGTATTATTCTACAAGCTAGCCAAGGAATTCACCCTTACCTTTGCGTTAAGTGAGTCGCTGGATTCTAACATGTGAATCAACTCAGCAGGCATTGTCAATCTCTAGCAACATGCGTTTGATTTTGCTGGACAGGTGTCTGTGCATCCCATGGATGATGGAGTAGAAGTACTATCCAAGCATCTGCTTCTGTTCATTCTGACTGGCCTGGGCCAACATAACATGCGAGTGGTCGGTGGCTCCTGATGGTGGCCGGACACTTGGATGGATCCTGGTGATATAATCAAATAATTTAGGATCAATGACTTCCGGTAGACTTAATTTGTGATATCACTTTTGGCAATTACCAATCATGTGTGGATTGCAGGTAGGCTTATCTACACAAGGGGGGGGGGGCATTAATTAGAAAATATAGGGTAATCTACATAATGCCTTGTCATACAGAAAATGCAGATTGTTGTAGTCTCTCACACATCATGTTTTCCAGAAATCGGTGGACAGAGGAAACATTGCCTGCTTGACTCCAGCCTATATGGACTCCAGCCTATAATGACAATCTCTCCAGCAAAAATAAATAAATCAAGGTTGAGTATACCATTAGGCTATATGCTGAAATCCATATACCCCTATGCCATGACTTAATCTTCCACACATAGAATTTGAAATGTGGTTATAATGGGTTATAATTTAATATCTACACCCCTCTTGTGGGAGGTTAAGACCATGTCTTCCATAGGGGGTGTATGGATTTAAACAGGAATAACCTAGTAGCAAGTCACAATTCCTACTTACCTGAGGCACACCTGATGCACCCAGTTGAGGCAGGTTCTGGGTGTTATACGGGCTGCAGCAGCATACTTTAATCCAGTGTGCTGGCTGTGTGCTGCAGTGATGGCAGCGGCTGCAGCAGCAGTGACGGCTGGTCCTGGTATAGCCTTGCTTGCATTGGCTGTTGTGTGAGTGATGCTGTTATATCTACAGGAGAAGACATGAAAACCATGTTTGTCTCAATTAATATTCTTTTATGTGTCATGCAATATTACCAAGACCAAATGTCGGTCAATTTTATTTATTAATACAGATTATACAGGCACAGCCACATTTGTTCTCACCAATTCAGAGTAAATTATCATATTGTAAAGTTTTCAGAATTTTGTCCTATAAGAAATAAAGTTGCATGCCTTCTTATTATATGACAATGAAAAAAAAAATTACAAAGACCAAAATGTGGCTCATGCAGTTTGAATGAAATTGTACCTAAACAAAACATGTTTTGGGTTTTTTAATGTAGATCATACAGGTACTGCCATATTTGTTGTCACCAATTTAGAGTAAATTCAGAGTAATTATATTATGAAGTATTCAAAATTTTGTCCGATACACCTTTGTTTCATAACCACTAAGGTTAGGACATTTTTTGTTTTAGCTACAGCCCCCTCTCCAGAACTATTTAACTATATTTGTACTTGATCAATTAGCATTCTATGCAAATTTTGTTACACAATTCGGTGCGGTTCTTTTTTATGAGCATTTTTAAATGTGCATATGAGGCTATAGCGCCCTTTCCAGCCTTCTCCAATATTAATCCCCATACACTTTACATGTAAAATTGTGTCGAATTGTGTAATAAAATTTGCACAAAATGCTAATTGAGCAGTACGTATGCAATGCACTAGTTTTCGAGAGGGGGCTATACGAAATATTGCATGTATGGTCTTTTCAAAAATAAAATGTCCATCTGAAACATATGTGCATATGAAATAAAATAGTATGTCCCCTTATTAATGACAATGAAGACAATTTTGGGTACACAATTAGCCACAAGCCTCTTGTTCTTAAAATTCCAAGTACTTTCGCTCTACTTACTGGCCATTATCTGGGCATCAGGAGCCAACTGGACTGGTGGAACATTTCTTGATGGGTGTTTGGTGTGCACTGGAGCAGCAGTAGGAGCTGTACTATGCTGACTACATCTTCTGCGAGTGTGGCAGTGACATATGTGCCGAAATTTTGTGCCTTATCTTTTCACACTTACTCTGGGGTCACTGAATGGGCCTTTAAGGAACAAGATTTAACACAGGACTTAAATGAGTACACTGTATTATTCTACAAGCTAGCCAAGGAATTCATCCTTACCTTTGTGTTAAGTGAGTCACTGGATTCTAACATGTGAATCAACTCGGCAGGCATTGTCAATCTCTAGCAACATGCGTTTGATTTTGCTGGACAGGTGTCTGTGCATCCCATGGATGATGGAGTAGAAGTACTATCCAAGCATCTGCTTCTGTTCATTCTGACTGGCCTGGGTCAACATGTGAGTGGTCGGTGGCTCCTGATGGTGGCCAGACACTTGGATGGATCCTGGCGATATAATCAAATAAGAGTGAGATTGTTTGCTAGTGGAAGAGATTTTACACAATTATCTCACTGGTTCCTATATTGGGGTCTCTGAACAAACCACACATTCTCAGCAAAAGTCTCAAACTCTCATGTGACATTTGCAAACAGCGCCAATACAGTTTTATACAAATTGATTCCTCTGCATGGTTGGCAAAAGGCTTTTTCCATCTCCGATCTGTCATGATGGGCAGGTCATAAAAAAGTTAAAGGGGCAGGGAAGTATGGGCAATAGTCTGGAAATGTTTATACAAAAAGATAATTCAACTGCTATATGCTTTACTTGTTATTTGTTTCACTACTACAAGGTTCAAAAGTTATACCATAAACATTTATAATAATTTTACACACTCATAAACACCCCCAAGGGCATGACATTTTCGAAAAGGGTTTGTGAATTTAGGATCAATGACTTCCGGTTGACTTAATTTGTGATGTCACTTTTGGCAATTACCAATCATGTGTGGATTGCAGGTAGGCTTATCTACACAAGGAGGGGGCACTAATTAGAAAATATAGGGTAATCTACATATAATGCCTTGTCATATAGAAAATGCAGATTGTTCTGGTCTCTCACACATTTTTTCCAGAAATCGGTGGACAGAAGAAACATTGCCTGCTTGACTCCAGCCTATATGGACTCCAGCCTATAATGACAATCTCTCCAGCAAAAATAAACAAATCAAGGTTGAGTATACCATTAGGCTATATGCTGAAATCCATATACCCCTATGCCGTGACTTTAATCTTACACACATGGAATTTTAAATGGGGTTATCTAAATGGGTGACTCCATTTAATATCTACACATCATCTTGTGGGAGGTTAAGACCATGTTTTTCAGAGGGGGTGTATGGATTTAAACAGGAATAACCCAGTAAGTCATCATTCCTACTTACCTGAGGCACACCTGATGCACCCAGTTGAGGCAGGTTCTGGGTGTTATACGGGCTGCAGCAGCATACTTAATCCAGCGTGCTGGCTCTGTGCTGCAGTGATGGTGGCGGCCGCAGCAGCAGTGACGGCTGGTCCTGGTATAGCCTTGCTTGCATTGCATTGGCGGTCATATCTACAAGAGAAGACATCAAAACCATGTTTGTCTCAATTAATATTCTTATATGTGTCATGCATATTACAAAGACCAAATGTCGGTCAATTTTATTTATTAATACAGATTATACAGGCACTGCCACATTTGTTCTCACCAATTCAGAGTAAATTATCATATTGTTTTCAGAATTTTGTCCTATAAGAAAAAAAATTAGCATGTCTTCTTATGACAATGAAAACAAATTACAAAGACCAAATGTGGCTCAGTTTGAATGAAATTATAACATTATACCTAAACAAAACATGTTTTGGGTTTGTTTTTTTAATACAGATCATATAGGTACTGTCACATTTGTTCTCACCAATTTAGAGTAAATTCAGAGTAATATGAAGTATTCAAAATTTTGTCCGAAACACCTTTGTATCATAACCACTAAGGTTAGGACATTTTTTGTTTTAGCTATAGCTCCCTCTCCAGAAGTATTGAACTATAATATTTGATGCAAATTTTGCAAACAATTCGATGCAGTTCTTTTTTTTTATGAGCATTTAAGGGCCTAAAATGAGGTTATAGGGTCCTTTTCCAGCCTTCTGTAATATAAATCTCCAAAGGCAATGTATTCCGTTATACTGCTGTTCCATCACAACATACTGCTTTACATATACATGCAAAAAGCTAGTTTTACATTAAAAACTTTCTTTCTTTCTGTCCAACAACATGCCAGTCAGACTGTCACTTTCTTAATGGCTTTTTGTGCAGCTTCAGTAACAAAATGCATAAACCTGCATAGCATTTGGTGCCCTTCTCATCACAGGCAACCTGCAAAATTATTGTAAAGAAAAGGACAATTTTTCCACATTGTGATTACAAATTACAAAAATAGGGATGGCAGTCCCAGATAGGTTGTCCAAAGTTTTAACAAGTTGACCTCAAATGACCTTTGACCTCTGTATATGACCTTGAACACCACTACTACATGAAGGATCCCATAGTGTAGCTATGACCCAAGTTTGATATAAAATTGGATCGATTGAGCCCATATTTATTGGTCGAGCTACGAGTTTTAAAATATTGGACGAGATATAGTCGAGACCAATAAATATTGGGCCTAAAGCATCAAATTTTATCATTATTATGTGTTGGATCTAATATTTTCACACACTTGGATTCATCAAAACATAATAATGTTTGCAATAGGATTCAACTGTACGTGTTCATGAGACCAAATTTTAACCAACACACACTGACGAACAGATGGACACACTGACTGACCCCCTTACTTGTGATGTCTTTTCCTTTGGACAACCGAAAATGTGGGGTAACCATCAAAATGTGGGGTGGCCAAAATACAAATATGTCAAAATTGGTTCAAAGCTGTAATGAAAATCATGACAATTTCTCAAAAAGTAGGGCTTCCCCTAATGGGCTATATAGCTGGACTTTATGGCCAAGGGCCTCCCACTGTATGCTTTTTCCTTTTTTCCCCCCTCTCTTTAGAGACCCGGAGGCTCAAGACCCAAAGTCCCTCCCCCGGCATACAATGAGGGTTGAGTCCACTTACCATGCTGAACAGATAGCTGTATTTGCCACTGATTGATGCGTATGGATAAGTCTTGTGGTCACCTGCTCCACAGCCGAAGGATGATGATGACCATGCTTGTGGGCACACATCTGTAAATGTTTCCCTGTTGAGTCACTGTATAACAAGGGTCCTTCTCAAACATCATTTTCTTGAGCTTCTCAGATTTAGACACCAGATGAACCCAAGCAGTCCAATACGATTTCGAAGAAAATTGTCAACTAGATCACCCTACCGTATATCCGCCATCCCATGTACATCTCACGGCAGCTCAAAAAATAGTTTGGTGTTACTGAAATACAAGAAATGTTCATGTTATATCATATCATGTATATACTTTGATTCCATTTTAACATAGTCTGACTATGTAAATTATTTTCCACATTCAATGAAAACTGTTAACTTGATGCATTGTCACATTTGTGATGCGATCAAGCAAAATCAGTCGGAACTCGGAAATATCGATTTTGAGATATAGCCAAGTTTCCTTTTGTTTCCTGTTGTTTTGGAAACTCTTTAATTGCTCATATTTTTCACCTGTGGCAAAAACCTGCAAACCCTGACATCAGGCCACCATCCTATATCATCACCGTACCAAGTTTGAAGTTGATCAGTGATTGCGTTTGAGCTGCAGAGTGGATAATGACAATGTAGGCAAAATATGCTAATGAGCTGGATTAATGGAAATGTAGGCAAAATATACAAATAAGCTAATTAATATTCATAAATATGCAAATAAAATGACACAAGACTATTCAGCACATCAGGCCACCATATCCTATCACCGTACCAAGTTTGAAGTTGACTAGTGATTGCGTTTAAGCTGCAGAGTTGATGACAATGTATGCCAAAAATGCACATGAGCTCATTAGTATTCATAAATATGCAAACAATGTGACACAAAACTATACAGTACATGAGGTCACCATACCCACAAAACTATACAGTACATGAGGTCACCATACCCTATCACCGTACCACGTTTGAAGTTGTTCGGCCATTGCGTTTGAGCTGCATAGGGGATTAATGAATTTGCTTCTGCCCGGACAAACAAAGAAAGAAACAAACAACCATTTGGGCGATAACATAAGCCCCAGATATGTGGGGGCCAAAATGAAAGAATAATGCTTGGATTTAAAAACAAATGCAGGTGTCTTGTCTTTTATGTTTGTTTGTTCAAACATATATAGCACCCTCTGGTTAATTGTGACTAGATGTAAACAAAAGGTGACCATTTACTGGTTTCTCTCGGCCCGGTAGCCTTTTTAATATATAATTTGTTTGAAATTGAAAGAGAAGAACATCTGTTTTTTGTAACCTTAGAAGCCTTAATGTTAGATGTTTAGATCAAGTCACAATTGTAAGCCCGACAACCAACTACAAGGTAGGTGCCATAGTCCAGCTGCAAAACATTGTTCTTTTATCAGGTTAGATGGTTTTAGCATGAGTGTTATTCTTCCCAGCAGGAGTCAAATTTCAAATTGGTCAACTTTCAAAATCTATGCAAAATTATTTCAACATTTCTGATTTAATTGTCAATTGACTCCTTTATAAACTTTGCTTTGTAAATCTCAAAATTGGCAGGGCCGATATAAATGGTTGCAGCCTCATACGACGTCTCAAATATGCAAATGACTAACCTAAGTAACTAACCCTCAACCTATATAATCATGCTAACAGCCACCAACTTCATTTGTATATATTTGGGACTATCACCCAGAACAATAATGAGCAAAAAAAGTATTTTAAAAACTGGCAAAACCATCATACCATGCATTGCAGCCAGACTACTATGAGCCGGGGAACAAGACGCCTGCAACACCCAAGGACTAAGCTTACGAAATTCCAAGGGCCCGGTGCGTGAAAAAAATAAAGACAGGTGGCTGGGCAACTTCAGAACTACGTATACTGTCTAAGCTGTGGACTCAAATATAGTATCGTATACACCCCCGCTATCTACCCAGTCATGACGGCAGTCAAGGAGCCCAGTCCGCACGCTGGTTTGTCAGTAGATAGACTACGCACTCTGCGGCGAATCCACCAGACATACATTTAAACAATACACAACATAAATTGAAAGGTTGATTCCGAAGAGTAAGAATCATAAATTTTGAATAATTTTAGAATGTCCAAATAGCCAAAAGTGTAATATATGCTACTTAGGTGTCCAAAAGGTTTTATCAAAAAGTTATTTAAAAAAAATGTTTTGGCTTTCTTCATAAACATTTTGTAGCATATGTAAAATTTGGAAGTTTTTGATCAATTATGTCGAAAAGAAAGAAAGTTGTGATATTTTGTAAATATATAAATTTTGGTAATTTTGTTTTCATTTTGAATCAATTTGTTATGTCCAAATGGTGACCTAATTGAAAAGTTGTCTGAAAGTTTTTTATAGGCTATATATATCAAAAGATATCCGAAAAGCGTATTAAAAAGCAAAATATTTCTGCAATTTTTTTGGTCAAATTTGTGTAGCCTAGCGATGCAGGTGATCAAACGGAGCAGAGAGAGAGAGAGAGAGGAAGAGAGAGCTGGCTGGCTGGCTCGGAGTAGCTGGTAGCGGTTGACTCCCTCACTTACTTGGCGGTTGACTCCCTCACTTACTTGGCGGTTGACTCCCTCACTTACTTGGCGGTTGACTCCCTCACTTACTTGGCGGTTGACTCCCTCACTTACTTGGCGGTTGACTCCCTCACTTACTTGGCGGTTGACACCCTCACTTACTTGGCGGTTGACTCCCTCACTTACTTGGCGGTTGACTCCCTCACTTACTTGGCGGTTGACTCCCTCACTTACTTGGCGGTTGACTCCCTCACTTACTTGGCGGTTGACTCCCTCACTTACTTGGCGGTTGACTCCCTCACTTACTTGGCGGTTCCCTCACTTACTTGGCGGTTGACTCCCTCACTTACTTGGCGGTTGACTCCCTCCCCACTTACTTGGCGGTTGACTCCCCTCACTTACTTGGCGGTTGACTCCCTCACTTACTTGGCGGTTGACTCCCTCACTTACTTGGCGGTTGACTCCTCACTTACTTGGCGGTTGACTCCTCACTTACTTGGCGGTTGACTCCCTCACTTACTTGGCGGTTGACTCCCTCACTTACTTGGCGGTTGACTCCCTCACTTACTTGGCGGTTGACTCCCTCACTTACTTGGCGGTTGACTCCCTCACTTACTTGGCGGTTGACTCCCTCACTTACTTGGCGGTTGACTCCCTCACTTACTTGGCGGTTGACTCCCTCACTTACTTGGCGGTTGACTCCCTCACTTACTTGGGATAAATTTTGAATAATTTTAGAACAAATAGCCAAAAGTGGCTACTTAGGTGTGACTGGCTTTCTTCATAAACTTAGCTTGGAAGTTTTTGCGGTTGACTCCCTCACTTACTTCAAAAGGCGGTTGACTCAAATTTGTGTAGCCTCACTTCACTTGGCGGTTGACTCCCTCACTTACTTGGCGGTTGACTCCCTCACTTACTTGGCGGTTGACTCCCTCACTTACTTGGCGGTTGACTCCTCACTTCCTCTTGGCGGTTGACTCCTCACTTACTTGGCGGTTGACTCCCTCCTCACTTGGCGGTTTACTTGGCGGTTGACTCCCTCACTTACTTGGCGGTTGACTCCTCACTTACTTGGCGGTTGACTCCTCACTTACTTGGCGGTTGACTCCCTCACTTACTTGGCGGTTGACTCCTCACTTACTTGGCGGTTGACTCCCTCACTTACTTGGCGGTTGACTCCCTCACTTACTTGGCGGTTGACTCCCTCACTTACTTGGCGGTTGACTCCCTCACTTACTTGGCGGTTGACTCCCTCACTTACTTGGCGGTTGACTCCCTCACTTACTTGGCAGTTGACTCCCTCACTTACTTGGCGGTTGACTCCCTCACTTACTTGGCGGTTGACTCCCTCACTTACTTGGCGGTTGACTCCCTCACTTACTTGGCGGTTGACTCCCTCACTTACTTGGCGGTTGACTCCCTCACTTACTTGGTTGACTTGGTCCGAATGCTCGCTGGTCCAAATGCTCGCTAGTCATAATGCTCGCTAGTCATAATGTTCGCTAGTCATAATGTTCGCTAGTCATAATGTTCGCTAGTCATAATGTTCGCTAGTCATAATGTTCGCTAGTCAGAATGTTCGCTAGTCAGAATGTTCGCTAGTCAGAATGTTCGCTAGTCAGAATGTTCGCTAGTCAGAATGTTCGCTAGTCAGAATGTTCGCTAGTCCGAATGTTCGCTAGTCCGAATGTTCGCTAGTCCGAATGTTCGCTAGCCTAATAAGCGCAGACATAAACAACAATACAGACATAAAGTGTACAGGGTGATGTGCACAGCACCACACCAGACAAAACAATAGAACATAAATTCAGGTGCACATACCATTATTGATTCTGAATAGGAATCAAAATGTTTTAATTTTTGGAACGTCCAAATGTGATAACCGGTGTTCTAAAGGAAAAAATCCTGGAATAATTCTGGAATACTCTGCACATGTATAACCTATCCCTAATCCAAACCAACCCTAATCATAACGCTAACCCTAAACCTAACCCACACTAGTTATAACCCTAATCCTAACCTGCCCTAATTATAACCCTAATCCTAATCAACCCTAATTATAACCCTAACCCTAACACTAGCTCTAACCCTAAAACATAGGATGCACAGGGTATACAAGAATTATACCAAAATCTGGAATCCAAAAGAAACTAGTTATATAGGCTATTCATGTCCGAACGATTTTTGTTTCAAAAGTGTCCGTAATTTCTTCTTTTAATTTTCGTTGTAAATGTTTTTATAGCCTAATAACACGTGATCAAACAGTGCAGACATAAACAACAATACAATAACAATAAACAACAAAAGGCGCGATATACCATGATTGATTCTGAAGAATAGGAATCAATTTTGTTTAATTTTTGATTTCATGTATGTCCAAAATTCTGAAAAGTGTAATGCTACCAATATCCAAATGCTTATTTTAAAATCCAAAAGGTTCTTTTGAATAATAATTTTTGTAGCATATATTAATACTGAATAATCAGTAGTAAGGTGTACAATTTGGAAATTGTTGATTATATCCAAAAGAAACTTGTTATTTAGGCTATTCATGTCCGAACGATTTATTAAATAGCAAAAGTTTCTTAATTTCTTCAACAAAAAAAAATTTGTTTGTTTTTAATTTTCTTTGTAAATGTTTTTATAGCCTAATAATACGTGATTAAACAGAGCAAACATAAACAACAATACAAAAGCAATATACTAATTTGGAAATTGGTCTAATTTATTTTCACTAATTTAATTTGGGTACATATTGACTACTACCAGCCATGCTTTAACTAGAATTCCTTAACCAAATCAATATTAATTGATAAATGACTTTAAGGCACTATAAAAGACAACCACATGGGCAAATCAGTGGTTCACAGCAGCTTAGAGTGGGTGTCGCTGGCCCCCACCCCAGTTTCCCACCTACGCGGTGCGGTGGGGGTGTGCACTAATACATGACCTAAACTGACAGCATCCTGAGATTCATAAAAGTTCGGGCAAATGATACCTCTCGGTCACGGATAGGGTGGTCAAGTGCTTTTAGGTGACACCCCACACTACCCTAGTTGTGCCCAGCCTAAAATATGTCCCCAACCTCATTTTACATGTCCTATGATAGTGGTCGCAAACTCAACAAGATTGTACAGTCCATTGGTTTCAAGTTATCACCCTCAACATCATCAAGAGTCATTCACCTTCATCACCCTCTGTCCAAAACATCCAAACGTCTTAATCCAACCACCCAATTCATCTGGTAGAGTCCTTGTGAAGTCTGCATCAAAAGCTAATCAGGATAACCAAGACATCGGGTAGGTCCGCGTGGGTAGGTAACCGAAAATGGTATAGATGGGTCTGGTGTCACTCACAGACTGCGGTAAGAGACCAACCCAACCTGTCTAGGCTATGTAGGAGTATAACATTAGCTGTAATGACCTATATGGTACCAAGTTCGCACTAGTCAGGAATCTCTTATGTCGATGCGCTAGTGGCGCACGCTGATGCACTTGCAGTTTGCGCAGATGCCCTTGGCTTGCACCAAGCACTTGCCCCTCACAGACCAAGCCAAACTGAGCTTCTGACAAAGGCTAGGTAGGGGTATGATAGGGGTCCTAATGAAGATGGTGGGATCTAGGGTAAATATATAAGGATGTGCTAACCAAATGGGTTTGTTTATTACAAAATAAAACCCTGATAATTAAGGGCCCATTAAAAAACAATATGTGCTCCATTCCAAGATGGGGAGTGGGGAAGGTGGGATACTACTTGTTTCACTCACCTTGATAGTAATAACTATCAGAAAAGGTTTAAACCAAAATAACAAGGTAAAGTGAATAAAACCCCATTGGCTATATTGACCATTTAACATGAGTTCGTTTTGACATTACATGTATGTCAAAATTGCTCTGTTCATCTGACAAACAACAGATGTGACCGATTCCAGTTCTTAGCTTTAAGTTGGTTTACAAAGATCCTTTTCAAAGTTTATTCTTGTATATGCATTGTATTTTTAATCAATTCCATTTATTATCACATAACTTTTTTGTTGCATTTTAAGTTGCTTGATCCCATTTTGTTTTTAATTTGTACATTTTGCATCAATTTAGTATTTATGATATATGTATATTATCTAGATGAGTTGACTTCCGACGTCAATGCCTGGCAGTAGGCGCACGCATCATCACAATTACGTTTGTTTTTTGCCCATCATATTTTGTTCAGGGCTCATGTTTTTAAAACTCTTGCCACATCACTATAAGGCTATTGAACAGTGTAGTGGTTGCATGGGGTTCACTCAAGCATATCGATATACCAGTCCTTGCCTTTGTTGAGGTCAACTCATCTATAATAGTATGTACATTGTTTTCTTTTGTTACAACCCCAGCCGCCTGGGGTCTGCCACAAAGGTGTGTTTTCTGGCCTAATACACAGCGGCAGTGCAGGGAGCAAAAAATTAACACAAATTTCCACTCTTTGCAGTCAGCAATTTTTTGCAAAATGTGTTGATTTTCACTCCACAAACAAAAAAAAAAAAAGTCTGATGCCAACTCTGATAACACAGCACAAATATGCCCTACATGCAGGATGGTTAATAAGCACATATTCCTTTGTTGCATACCACGAGAATCTCATGAATATAATAATTATATAGGGCTTATTATACACTCAACCATGTTTTCTTGCAACAGTCTTAATTTTGTATTGATTTTTTGCTTGTACTTTTTGTATGAATTCAGAAATATAGGAAAGGACCAAAAGTTAAGGACTTATAGGAGTCTATTTGACTTGTTATTCCTATATAATCATTCATTTATTTGACTTTGGCAGACCAGTGTAGAGTTTCAAATGTTCCAATTAGTCCAGTAGGATCAAACTTAAGCAAGATTGAACATAATTCAATTGATATTCTGACATGGAAAATATGGCCAATTCAAGAATAAATCATGTTTATCATCGGAGCCTACACACATAAATCTATGTACAACAAACACAAATGCGCAGTTTTACTAGTGAGTTGCAGAATTTGATGTATAAAAAAATTCTGCCAAAGATCGCTACGTGGAAGCTTCTGCAATGACCCCTCGAGGCATGTGCATCTAACCATGGTGGGGTGACCAGCACGTAAATATACCTCTACTCCCCCTGCGCGGCAGGTATTACTGGGTTACGTTGTACCAGTAGCAAAATCTTGACCTGACCGGAAAGGTTAGATTCACAGAATGTTTTCATCCTGAAAGTTAAATCCTTCCCAAGCCTTTCGGCCCATAACCCTAGGCTACATGTCTGCAAGCAGAAAAGCTGCAGCAGGGGGTTAGTCCACTGGTAGCCAAGTGTTTAACTTTTCCTACTCCATTCTTTCAATGCCGAACTCCTGGCAAGAAGGCAGTAGGTACCATTTTTAAAGCCTTTATTTTATGGCCTGGCCTGGCCGGGATTCGAACCCGCGACCTCCCGATCGTGAGGCGGACGTTCTAACCACTAGGCCACCACGCCGGTTCATACCCCTGAGGTATGTGCATCTAACCATGGTCATTTGCGAAAACTTGTCTCAAGTAGCCCAATTTTTAATTTTCCTAAAAAAGATGAATACTTCATACGAGTAGCATTAAAATATTGACCTGACCAGTTAGGTTAGACTGGCAGAATGTTGACATATTATTAATTCCGGAATGTGACCTTGAAATTTTAAAATAAGTTTGACTTTCATTGAAAGTGTATAGAATGCAAAGCAAATTTATTCATCCCTATCCAATGAAACAAAAATAATTTGTGGTGGTAACAACCAATTGAAGTTGCATCATTCTGCAACATTGCAAAATGATACATAATTCTGTAACTCGTTTATACCAGTTTGGAAAAAAAATATCACAATTTTGGATTTAAAAATTCTAAAATGCATTGCACCATAGGTCATGGAAGCTAGTAATTGGTGTTTCAGCACTATACCTGAACCATTGTATTTGACATCTCCAATGCAAAACCCCTAGCATCCGCAAGACATTGAGGAATATTGCAAGGTGGATTGCAGGATTTTTTAAAATTTACGATATAATAAAAACGGTGGTGATAGTTGTTATGTTACATCCTATGGCTAACATTCATTGCTAAATTTCATTTCCGAGAAGGTTAGACTTGCAGAATATTGACATATCGTTAAATCCGGAAGGTGACCTTGCAACACAAATTTTCAGATTTACAAAAATTGGCGATAAATATGTTTTATGTTTGGATAAACATAATAAGCTAAGAATAAAAACACAATTTACTCAAATGTATTGCTATTTTAATTATTATTTATCAAACATGGACTGCTTTTCATTTTCTATGGGATTTTACACACAGCATCATTCTGCAACGCTCCTTTCCTTTCCTTTCTAGTACATCCTATATAGCAGCTCATTTGAGCTATACTGGAAGTCCTCTGGAACTTAAGAGTAGGTGATCTCTACTGTCTATGATTATACAGATATCAGAACCGGGGATGATCCCCTTCTCTTTTCGAATAGCTCGTGACACTTAACGTGCACAGGATTTGACTCTTCCTGTACACAGGACCACCAGCTTTACGTGAGTTTCCGAACCACAAGACACCGTTCATACACTACATATATCTGCATGTGCTACGTTTGTGTATGGGGGCGAGAAGGAATTCTACAATTATATTCTATACTGCTTCGAAGCAGAGCTGCTTCACACTTTCAGAGAAAATATCTCTGATACACTAACCTCGCAGTAACTGAACATAATTGCAGGATTCCCGACCTTATAGGAACATTTTGGGATAGGTTAATGAATTCTCACCACAGGCAAGCCCAAGGCTCGAACCCACGCAGATCGTATTATCCCGGCCGACGGCTCAGCGCCTTAGACCACTCGGCCATCTCGCCCTAACATTCACATCATTCCGCCACATGACCTAGTACTGGAAATTTTGGCATAAAGAGACAATGCTCATGATTTTTTCAAATGGATACTGATAGCTGTTAGTTTACATCCTAAGCTATATACATTAAGTGACAAATTTAATATCCCAGAAATGTTCGTAGTGATGAAAATACTGCTCCTGTATATGCATCATTTTGCAATGTAATGTTTGCAAATCCTAATTAGGAAATTAAGGCGTTTTGAAAAAGCTTCTCCTACCTTAATCATTCACTTACCAAAATTAGTTTACCATTATACTATTTAACTTGTGCTAGCTGTTAATACATGTTTGGCTGCTGCATTAAAAAGAAATATGCACAAAGACATTTTGCATCATTTAATTCGCAATGATTGAAATTGTCCATGAAGCTAAATTTATTGAAACTATTTTGAACAATTTCCAAACAAAACCTGAAAGAATTGAGCCCATTGAAATGATGTATCTTTTTAATAAATTTTAATAAATTTGCAACAATTGCTTATTTTAAGCAATCACTGTCTTTTGCGGAACTGATATTTTATATAATTAAAATGTTCTATTTTTAAATGTTCTATTTAATGTGATTAGTGAGGTGAGAGAATATTGTCATTTAGAATTACAATTGAGAAGGTCAGATGCAATTTCAATGTTTGAGTTAATTTTGTTACCTTGGGTGCACCCCATTTTCAAGGTTGTGGTGCAATTTCACCTGATGCAGCGCAATTTGAAGTGCAGTCTCAGAACAATCAAAATCCACATGGGCCTAAATATTTTGCACAGACACAAATTACCTTGCTGAAAAGTCACCCAATTTTTTTCTTAGCCATGATCTGTTCCTATGGGAAGTCTCAGTGAAATCCGGAGTGAAATATTGTTCAAAATTCACCCATTTGGGTTACCAAACCATAAGTTTGTTACCAAACCATAAGTTTTGCAACCCTGATTAATTTGTCCTTCAATTTAAAAGCTTCACTTACAAACTAGTTCAATAAACAAACACTCTACTGTTCCATAAAAACAGACACTGTTGAACACAGAATACATGCTAATGTTGACAAATTAGTTGAATAAACAATAGATGTTAATTGAGTTTCTACTGTGTCATGTAATAGTTGAGACTACAGGCATACTTCTATTGTGTCATGTAATAGTTGAGACTACAGGCATATTATCATGATTATCCTCATACCGATGACAGGACAGAAGGCCTATTTCAGGCTATGTCAACATTGTATTGTATTGTGTTGGTGTGAAAAGTGTTAGCTCACTTGAGGGAGCTGTTAGTGCTTTTTAAACTAATGATCATTATTTGACACCTTTGACGTAAACAAAAACAAAATTGGTCGTTTTATTGGGGTGCGGACAACCTTACTCTACGCAACGCAAAAATCCGTTTTCCGAAATTTAGCCTTACCAATTCGCCAAACTCAGTAATTTATTATAGATTAATTTTGAATATTTCTGGTAATCCTGTAATAAATAAATAACGAATAAATAAAAATCAATTTAAATGTTGAAAGAATCCATTATGTTTTGTTTCTTTGTTACTTTTCACACATCTTTTCGACTGTCTGCTTCTTCTGGGTTGCAGAATTGTACAGATAAAAAAATCTGCCAGGGACCACTATGTGGATGCTTCTTAAATGACCCCCCGAGGTTATGTGCATTTAACCATGGTGGGGTGACCAGCACATAAATATACCTCTACTCCCCCTGCGCGGCAGGTAGTACTGGGTTACGTCGTACCAGTAGCAAAATCTTGACCTGACTGGATCTCGACTATGATTCTACCTGGGTCTCTATTATTTTGAGCAACATTGGGCCCACGTGTTAGCTTTAATAGAATATTTTAATTATAGTTGGGAAATAAGTAAACATAATAAAGGTTTGGCCATTTACTGCTACATGTTAGTGAATTCATCTCCCAACTTGGGCAGGAAATGTCAAAATACTGCAGATCCCTGCACTTATATTTAACCACTCAAAAATCCTACAACTTTGTGGAAAAAAAACTTGAGATGTGTTTTGTTTAGATGCTGTGAACAAAAATGTGGTAATTGTGGTAACCACAATTAACAGGAAGTTGCAGACCATGTCCCTTTAAATTAAAATTGATATAAGGTTTATAAAATGTATACATTGAATACTTATTAACATGTTCTGAGTATATAAGTGCTTCACCCCCAAACAAGAACCGTTATTGGAAGCTGAACAAAGAGGTCAACAAATCTTTGAAAGGGCCACAGAAAGGTGCATGCCAATACACACACAAAGCAGCAAATGTCTGCGCTCAGTTGGAGTAGACAACGAACTGGTAAAGGCCACACAAAGTTGGCAGCCTGCGCATTTAGTAGATTGAAAAATACCATCTGGTCTAACCATTCCATCATCAGATCTCTTAAAGTCACTCATCCTCCCTATTGCCATCTATGGGTCAAAATCCTGGCGTTACGTATGTGAATCAGGTCAGCACAGCTGACTGGATGTTTTTGAAATGAGATGTGATGGGCAATGCTTGGAGTTTCCCTTTTTCAGGATGTCTTCAATAACAGCTGTGACATATATCATCATTACATGTATTCCCAAGCTGGTTAAAAACAGCTTATTTTGAATAATCTTTTAGGTATTGAATTTCAAATTTAAAGCAAACATTGCTGAACATCACTGAAATGTTTTTTACCTTGGGTCGTTGCAATCCATAATAATACCAATTGCTCAACTTCAACAAAGACCCTTTATAATGTGGGTACTTAATTCAGTGGATAATTAAGTAATGTTTCCTCTGTTCTTCCATCAAGACCCAGTGAACTAACAATTAGTTGACCACATAGATAAGGATGTGGTCAAAGAGCAGGCATCAAATGTGACACAGACAACATGTCACTACAGCCTAATTTGAGTTCCTCAATTTGCCAATCTTGCCAAACATTCAGCAGATTAGTCTGTTAGCCTATTAGGCTATATTAGAAATTGTTGTAAACCTAGGAGTATAGTTACGGAATGCTACCCTTCTCTTTTCAAAGGAGTCTAATTGTGAGTAGATGTGCTTAGTGGAGTTCCACAAGGATCAGTGTTGGGACCGCTGCTCTTCATCTTGTACATCAATGACTCGCCACAAAATGTGTACTCCAGTATACAAATGTTTGCTGATGACACCAAGATTTTCACCACTGTTGACACCCCAGATAGTGCAGATAAACTATAAAGTGACATAGATAAGCTTCAGAAATGGTCCACAAAATAGCGTCTTAGATTCAATGCAGGGAAATGCAAATGCCAACCAAGAAGTTGATTACATAATGTAAGGTGTTACACTTGAAGCCATACAGGAAGAGAAAGACCTGAGTGTTATAGGGACTGCAAGTCGAGTGTTTAATGTACCAAAGCAGCCCAGAAGGCCATGAATTGTCTACGGGTTATCAAGCACACATTCAAATTTATTTACAGAGACAGCTTATACTTTACAGAGCTTACATCAGACCTGGAAAAATATCACCACTCTGTAAAAAGTTCAAAGGAGAGCTACTAAGTTGGTCCCAGATATCAGAGACATGATCTACAAGGCAAGACTTCAAAACATTCAAGATCAAGCCAACTATCAAAGAGGTGGGTTGCCATTTGTGTATGAATTAACTCATGTTTAAAAACTATAAATTCAAGCTGTTTATTGAAGAGTCATCAAATTTGAATAAAAATTACTAACCAATTACTACTAATGATCACCTCAATAAGATTACCCGGTACATGTAAATCATACTTTTAAAGGGCATCTTGGCCAGGATAGCAGTGGGCGAAAGCCCTTTGGCCAATTTTCACTGTCAGTGGATTTGCCTATTCCAAAGTTGCGTACTGAGAAGTTTGATACGTTTTATGTATTAAAAAGTGTATCAATCCTTAGAAACAGTGTTTCAATGACTATAGAATCTGTGCATGCAGTGAGGATGATTGAAGTTTATTTTCAACAAAAGTGATTAGAAAAGTCCATCAAGATAGATTAATTTCAAAGACAGTGATAATGATTTGGTGTCGAGTGGACCTAAATATCCCGGGCTGTGTGACTTTTGGCATTGTCTATAGATGAGTTGACTTCTAACATCATGGCCTGGCAGTATGTGCGAGCATCATTTCTGTTCAGAGTTTGTACTTTTAAAACTTCCGCCACATCACAATAAGGCTATTGAACAGTGTAGTGGTTGTATGCAGTTTGCTCAAGCACATAATATACCAGTCCCTTGCCTTTGTTGATAAACATTGAGGTCAACTCATCTATAAGCATCAAAATGCTGTGCTATTCCAGTTGCAATCCATACACCCCATATGGTAGCCATGACGGTGATCTCCCACACAGAGGGTGTATTTTTGATGTTTTTGTTGCAATTTGAACGTTGGGTGGGGTAATTTTTTTCTCATCAGTGAGGCAATTTTTTTTTCATCTCGCTAGTGGGCAATTTGTTTTCTTCAAAAAACTCCCATGCCCCTCTCCCCCCAAAATAGAATATGCGCCTCTTATACCCCTGGGCCATGCTGCTCTCACTCACTAATCCCATTTTTTTTTTTTTTTTTTTTTTTTTTTTTTTTTTTTTTTTTTTTTTTTTTTTTTTTTTTTTTTTTTTCTTTCTTTTTTTTTTTTTTTTTTTTTTTTTTTTTTTTTTTTTCCTTTCTTTTTTTTTTTTTTTTTTTCGATGCTTTATAGACTGCCAATGACACACAGGTCCACTCTACAAATCATAATCACTTATAATCATGTAAAGCAGATTATTCTTCAAACAGTGGTTATGATATGATGTAGCAGTTTTGTTTTATACATGTTCAAGGGCCAAAAGTACATTGCGGTGTTCCTGCTCAGCAACGCATTGCAAATGGGTGGGGGTGGAGAAAAAAAATCACTGACAATCCAGGAATTGAACCTGGGACCTTCGGTTATTATGCCGATGCTCTACCAACTGAGCTAATTGGATCAGTGATTTTCAGAATAATCTACCTTAATACAGTGATTATGATGTAGAGTGGACCTAAATAAATGGCCCAGATTGTGACTTTTGGCAGTCTATAAAGCATATCAGTGCTATAATGTATACTCCAGGGTGATACCCATCATAAAATCATAAAGCTACATGTGATTGGTGCAGAAGCAGCATTAAGCAATCATGACAAAAATAATGAATGTAGATATTTATATAGCGCTTTATGCCGTAAACAGCCTCAAAGCGCTTTACATTTATTCCGCCATTATTAGAATATGTCAGAACCACGTTTGCTGCCTACATCAGTACAACGACTGTGACTACCCCTAACAGCTTCCCATTGCACCTGGGTGGGGTGAGGCAAGTGTGACAAAGCGCCTTGCCCAAGGGACACGGTGGCGGGACAGGGACTCGAACCCACACACATCAAGCAAGCTCTCAGATTATGAGTCCAAGGCCGTAACCACTGAGCCACCGTGCCCTTGTTGACAATAACAACTTTGATAAAGATTTCGTTACCTCATCTTCCTTGGTATAAATTTGAATGAGGAACAAGTTTATACAAGATATTCAATGTTTGGTGTGAAGAAGTTTGGTGTAATAGTGAATGGTGAATGATGACATGGATGATGAAAGGTTCCAAGTTTCAGTGATAAAGTCTTGGGCAGATGATTGAAGATATTTAGGTGTGTAGAACTCCATTCAATAATGGAGCCCAAAGTCTCAGAGGTCCGCTCTTCCCCATGCTATCAGTTCAAATCTCAAGATTTTGGCGACACTGTAAAGTTGCCAATGAACACGGTGATGCTTTTCTGTGGTATCAATGTTTTTTCAGTTCACTTGGATATTGTCAGTGAAACCGGCCGTCATCCATTTGACAAGTATAATTATTGGCTATCATGCCAGTCACAGTCCATTTTCTCCAATTTTCTCTACTGTCGCATGTCGGAATGATATCCAACTGAGGATATTTCAAAAGTTTCAGCTGCAATTCATAATGCTCTTTCAACATAACTAAATGCAACGGCTTCATTGAGTCCATTCACAATGGTAATACAATACTGGTGGTACACTTGATGCTGCTCTTCAAAGATGAAACCGCTGTGATCCATTATTTGACAAGTAATTATTGGCTATCATGCCAGTCACAGTCCATTTTCTCCAATTTTTCTCTACTGTCGGAATGATATCCAACTGAGGATATTTCAAAAGTTTCAGCTGCAATTCATAATGCTCTTTCAACATAACTAAATGCAACGGCTTCATTGAGTCCATTCACAATGGTAATACAATACTGGTGGTACACTTGATGCTGCTCTTCAAAGATGAAACCGGCTGTGATCCATTATTTGACAAGTAATTATTGGCTATCATGCCAGTCACAGTCCATTTTCTCCAATTTTCTCTACTGTCGGAATGATATCCAACTGAGGATATTTCAAAAGTTTCAGCTGCAATTCATAATGCTCTTTCAACATAACTAAATGCAACGGCTTCATTGAGTCCATTCACAATGGTAATACAATACTGGTGGTACACTTGATGCTGCTCTTCAAAGATGAAACCGGCTGTGATCCATTATTTGACAAGTAATTATTGGCTATCATGCCAGTCAGTCCAATTTTCTCTTTCAAAAGTTTCAGCTGCAATTCATGATGCCCTTTCAACATAACTAAATTAATGCAACGGCTTCATTGAGTCCATTCACAATGGTAATACCTATGCGTCATCTCTCAACACTTCACCATTCACAAAGCCACCAACTGCTTCTTTGTTGTATTTTTGTCATTATTGCTTTTTATTCACAAGTTAATTAAAGATGGACAAATGTTGCTGCACAAAATCATGGCCTGAGAAAGGTGCAACAGGTTTGACAACAAATGTGTCTTTTGATATTTTTGATTACATATATTTCCATGTAAGACCAAAAGTCAGTATCTGCACAAATCAAATGCAAGCTTCCTACCAATTGTTTTTTCCTCACTTAGGCTTATAATTCTTACCATATGTTTTAACCATATATGGTTAAAACATATGGTAAGAATTATCATACAAGGCATATTTTTTCATAACATCTATATCATTTTTCACCCGGATGTGTGACGTTTCATTGGGCACAGCTTCAAATCGCTAGCGTCACGGTCAAAGCAATGGCATAAACATGCACATGCTTAAAGATGCGAATAGATGCGGCGCTGTCTCAATGCATTGATATCATTGCCACATCAGGACGAAAAATAGTAAATATGGAAATATAAGTAAAAATATTGTGGAACTTTTTTGGCATTTTTTATGGACGATTTGAATCATAAATTTTGAAAGCACTTTTGATCATGTATACCCAGCATAAGGCTGCATTTGATGCAAGCATCGTATTAGGTATTTTCCTCAGAATATTTTTTACATAAATTGATTTTACAACATCTATATGAGAAAATATGTTGAAATACTGTTTCAAGCTTCTTTTTTCATCACAAAATTGAGAATAAATTTTCTAGATTTCTTGTGATGAAAATAATATATTCTTTTGTGCTAATAACAAAATTCTATAGTCTAGGGGACACAAACATGGTTTTTAACATCTTATTCTGCATGCATTATTGACTACACCAAAGCTCCAATACAACAACTCCAAAATAGCTTATCACCAAGAAATCATATCATTACCACTGTTTGAAGAATAATCTATCTTGTAGTATTTCTATGCAACAAAGACCATATTTTTGGTATACCTTTCAGCAATCAATGACACACTATTCAATTATTCTTGAATGTGGTGTTACTGTAACAAATATTGAGTTTAAAAAATGAAACCCAATTCACAGTGCACAGTGCTGTCTTGAGTGTGTTAACTAAGGAACGATAAAAGTATGTATCATATAGGCCTACCTATACAATGCAGTCAGTTTCAAAAAGAGTTGGGCGTTTACCCCTAACTGCCACAATCACTCCTCTTTTGATCATGGGGAGCCCTTAAGATTAGCATTTTTTATTTGGATACCCTTCTGCTTATAGGCTTATTAAGCAGAAAAATATAAATAAATTAATAAAATTGTGGTAATGATTAAATTTTACAACCATCTGTTTGAAACATGTACTGCATAATGAACTTTGGAGCAAAAAGTGAATTAGATGCTCTACTTCTTCAAAAATTTGATAAAAATAGAAGACTATACAATGCTATCCAATATTGAAGTGATCAACTGATATACAGGGTTTGCCTAGATGGTAAACAAATCAATGAAAAGTGGAATCCAAATGTTTTGACAACTCTTCGAAGAAAAAGCATGAATTTTACTATAGAATTTGCCGCCCCATCCTGACATACAATGCAACCTCCTACTTTGTTATTACTGATAAATCCTTGAATTGGAAAATGAAATGTGTAAAATGTGAGTAAGACTAGTAAAACATAATTTAGCAATAATATACTTGTAAAATAGCTTAAAATGTTTGTATTTGTGAAGCTGACCACAGTAGATCATTCAGTCAACAGAGTTACATAATGAACGTCACTTGGAAAGACAGGTGACAGCTGGAAAGACCATGGATGCTGGGTAAATAGCCAGGAGTATACCTGTGAAACCTGTGGCAAAAGAGTGCTTCTCAAACATCAGCCGGCCAGCACACCAGACCCACTGCATGAAGGCATAGGAGAGTCCAAATGAGTATATAGGTCTACACTCCACAACTTGAGGTCAAATTATTTTGAGCTATGGTTGTTGCATGGAGTATTCTGAACTATGCCATTGCATGGAAATGAGATTTCTACCATACATGAAATTCATTCAGATTTTACCCAAAAAATCCACTGTCAACCATCCAGGATTTGAACCTAGGACCACCAGTTTTAAGCTGGTGCTCTAACCAACTGAGCTAATGGTTCAGTGATTTTTTATTTTTACAAATC